>NW_020203877.1:0-15805 GCF_001531365.2 Cynara cardunculus var. scolymus | reverse complement strand
TAATAAAAATTAAATTAAAGAAATTACACAAAAACGTGAATACTTTTTAAATAGTTAATTTAATAGTAATACCGATACAATTTCTTCAAATTTTTATGATATTTTTAAATTTATATTTTATTCAAAAAGAAAAACATTATTGTTTTATCAAAACCACATATAACCGTATTATATCGGTAGAGATAAAGAGTAAAACGAAACATTAAAATTGAGATGTATCTTGCTACACTGTGGCGAATACGGTTCTAATCTACATTAATAATGATAAACCTTATCCTATTTGTAACTTTTTTATGTACTTTTTTTTTTGTTTTTCGATTTTTCTAAAAATAAAACACAATTTTTAAATTAAAAGTAGTACTAAAACGTCCAAAATCAAATCAAAAAAGAGGTATAACACTTGATGCCAAATGCTAAAAAGCAAGAGTATATGAAAATTAATGCCTTGATCAGCAACTCTGTATTCCATCCACAAGACAACAATGTGATAATGAGTGTACCTTACACAACCTAACCTTTTGTTGTGCTCTTGTCAAAACCCTAAATCTCTCCTACTACTTTATCATATTTAACACTAAGACTTACGATCATGTGATACCAAGGGTTTTTCGTGACATCCGTAAAGCTAATTCTCAACCCCTGGATTAGATCTACAATCTGAACATTCATAATCACAAAAATTGTCACAAGACTTCTCAATAATCACAAAATTGCCACCATGCAACTCTAGACCATTAGATCATTAACTTATAAAGTTGATCAATGAACATAAATTAATCTTAAAGGTCTCACGAAAAATCCTTAACACCAATATTAATTAAATTAACACAACCCCAGTACTGATTAATGATGTTTATCTGTGTCCACAAGTTTAAGATCCCAATTGAAGTCGATCCATATTGTCCCTTTGGTTGACTGACATCTTAATTGGTGACCATATGCACCAACTTCTTTTGGGATATTTCATGTTTGTCTTCTTTTTTTTTTTTTACAAAATTTTAATCATCAAATATTGAACAAAAGCAAACATCAATTTAAGTGTTCATGTATATTATTTCTTTCTTTTACATCACGGAAATCTTGAATGTTTTCGGTATTTTGGAGTTCTGGTGTTTCATCTTTGAAAGGGTCGAGTAAAACATGATCGACGCACCGTTTGCAATCCATAAAACAAGTTATTTCAGTTACTACGAGACGGATTCCTAAATGAATAAAACTGTTTGGATCTTTATGCAGTTTTTTCCCAGTAGATAGCAGCAAATTAGCTTTCATTCTTGCTGTTCTGGAACTCAAAGAATGAAGATGTCACTTATTTAGTTATATCTCTTTGGAAAGTTGTCCAAACTCTCATTAAGTCTACCTTTGCTTTGCATTAAAACTGAGGAATAAAAATCCTCTTGTGGCCACGGAGGTTCAAATACGGTGACTCCGGGCTATCTGCAAAGCAGGTGGTCTCCCTGGGATTAGTCGGCTCGCATAGCGGGTTGGATATCCAGGTTAATAAGAAAAAAACAAGAACTGGTATAGGTAAACACATACAAGAGGGCATCCATCTTGTTCCAAATCTATTTGAGCTTTGTTCCTAGTATTCCCCTAATTGTTATCAGCACAATTCAATTCACTGAACCTGATCGAACATGAATTCCATCTTTAATTAAAGCCACTCAATATTGTGCATATATAGCAAGCCTGTCTAATCAGTGAACCTTATCATTCTTCTCTTAGTTTGTCTGTTTCTAGAGGTAGAATTGGACTTGAAGAGTTGATATACACATGTTGCTTCTCACATACTTCTCTGCTAGAAAAATTCCTTTCAAGTTTAGCTGTTTTTTTTTTGTCTGGTATGCATTCCCTAAAGTCCAGATTCCACTTCCATTTCCTTCCAAATTCACAATTTCTGATGGCATAGCACAATACAACAAGATGGTATCAACATGTACTACATCCTTTTTCAGGAGTACTAGAACCAGCAATTATCATAGAAGCATAATATTTCATGGTGTTTTCGAACACGTGTGAAAACGCCCACGCTACTCAAGGTCCAAACTAATCAAATTGGGACAGCGAAGATTACTAGAAACCAAAGCAATGCTATCTATCATGAAATTATGACTTTTGAGTTGATATGTACAGGACACTTGAAAGGTAAGTTGGCAGATATCCATGATAAATTCATATGCTGCTCATGTTTACATCTGGAGTTGGCCTATCCACAAACGAAATAGATTAAACTCTAAAGTAAATAATGGGTATGTTCCAAAGAGAGATAAAATCGTTAATTAACGGTGCTTAAACAATTAGCGTGTAAATTTCGAGAACATATTTCCATTCTGTTGACAATATCTAATGGATGGCCAGCAGTATTAATCAGACTGTTTTTACAAGTAGGATMATAATTCTTTCTAACAAATGAACAAATCAAAAGAAAGTTAAATGTATTCAAAATGGACAAGTTTGCTTAAAGCTTCAAAAGCAAAAATTATTCCACTTGGATCGATAGATGGGCTCAAAAACTTCCATACTAGAAAAGATCGACATAAAGGGGTGCGCGAAGGTGAAAAATACATATGAGTTAAAGCAATTAATTGGCTGTTAATTAAGACACTCTATGAAGCTCTTTATATACATATAATTAAACAATTACATCAACAATTATGAGTTCTCAGTGAACTTGTTGAGATGATAAATGGGAGAGAATGTATATATATATATATATATATATATATATCTTCATATACTAGCATTACTATGAAGTGTTTAGAGAATTTATGGAGCCATATATGTAGAAGCTTGTGAAATTAAGAAGAAAAGGAAAAAAAGAGAAGTGTAGCGATTGATTAAAGCTCAATTAATCTTATGAAGGTGAAAAGATGTGAAGTGATAAGGACTAGTAATTACTTATAGATAAAGAGCAAAGCATGACAACCACCAACGACCAAAACTAGTACACGTTTTTCTCGTTTTGGGTGGTCGAGGAGTACTAGTACGTACATCTTCCTCATCATTCAAATTTCAAAGAAATACCTTAGCTTGGTGGCTAGGACACAAGGACATGAGAGATTCCAAAACAGAAGAGAAGGAATCACCACAAATACTTAATCAGTTCATGTTGTAGATAGACATAAATTGACATACACACACACACACATATATATATTACAACGGGAAAACCTTAAAGAAGAACAAGAAAGGGCAATGCACATGATCTAACCTTATGATAGAGAAGGAGTAATAATATGAACAGGTATGATTGATCAATTACTGACCTAATTGTTGCCTTCCCATAAATTGCCAAATATCTGAAAGTCATTGAACTGATGCTGCAAAACAAATTAYATAAATTTGCTTAGATCGATATTAATCTACACAGGATGTTGCTTCTTCTGAAATACCAATTGATCAATGATCTAGCCCTAGCTAGGTAATTAACTTCCTAGCCAGTTTAGAAATATGTGTGCTGAAGATACAAGTATTAATTACCTCATGAGGAGGTGCTCCAGCATGCTGATTATTGAACAAGAAGGATGGGCTCCAATTGGCTGTCATCAATGAAGAATTATCAACACTAATGCCTTGCTTAAATTGTAAGTGGGAGATTTGCTGTTCAGGTTGGTCGATGGGCGAAGGGCCTATAAGGTGTAAGTATTGATCAATTACTTGATCCAGACATGGTCTAGATTTTGAAGATTGATCATCACCACCAGAACCAATCTTGTTACTCTTTTCCACTGTCCTTTTCCTTGCCCTTGCTCTTGCCCTTTCTCTTGTTTCTTTAGCAAGAGGGCTATGAAGAAGATGTGCACTTTTCCTAACTCCTCTACCAGTACTCTTTTTCTTCTCTTTGCAGTTGCTGCTATAAGAGGACTTCTCYTGGAACTTTGGAGTTGCTTGATCATCTCCAGTAACCATACATTGATTGTCAGTATTTCCWGACAAAACTTCACAGTTTGGAGTAGAAGATGCGCTGTTAGAAACAGCCATAAAGCTGGATCTCAGGTTCAACTTTTGAGGGAGGAGTTCTTGAATGCCTGATTTTGATTTCATGAGCAACCACTCAACAGTCTTGCTGGCTTTATCAAACCCAAGCATATCTTGCAACTTAAAGAACTTCTTAGCAACATCAATAGACAATCTCATCCTTCGGTCCCTCGGTCCTCGAGCTGTGTTAATCTTGCTGTGCCTGTCTTTCTTTGAAGCTCTCCTCCTTGTACTGCTACTTTTCGGCCCCACCTGAATATCGAAGCCATCATTAATATCACCATCTCCATCTTTAGCAACAAATTTCCCATTGTTGTTGCTGCATCTTCCGATAGCAGACTGCAGACTGGCCCTAATGCCATGAGTAGAGTACTGTTCATGAACAACAATGTTGGTATCGTGATGGTTATGATCATGGGAGAAGGGGTTTCCTTKTTGTAAAAGATCACTGAAGATCGTTTCRTCTTCCAAGGTAATGTAATGAGGAGAAAGAAGTTGGAAGGAGGAAGATGATGGAGGGTAGTAATGTTCTCGGGGGGGTTTTGAAAGACTGGCATCATTGTCGTAATTGTACAAAGAAGATATCTTCATTGGTTGGACATTAATACTAGTGAAAGAGATGTTACCATCGCTGTTGGTGGAGGGATACATCTCTTAAACCTAGACAGATCTAGATATATGCCTATATATATATATAAGTTGACAGTATTATTGATCCAGTCTGGAGCTTTGAGAAAGACACCTTAATTAGAACTCGAAATATGGTGCAAAAAAGAAAAGAATAATTATATGTCTGGTGAGAGAAAAAGAGACCCATTTGCTGAATGTTTATGCATAGATTTATTGAACTAGCTACCTATGGCTACTGTCTCTTGAGTCTTGACCTTTTGAAGGAAAAGTGCCGCAAGTTTTTTTTAGGAATGTGGTGGCACATTGGGGGCCATTAACATGCTGGAAGTGGGAAAGAAGAAGAGGGAAAAGTAAAAGAGGTGATAACATGTGGGAATTTTAAGAAGCTTATTATTTCCAAGGTGAATGGAWAGGATGAAGCCACTTCTGGTTGTGCCACTTCAAGTTATTGAAAGCAGCTGCAGGTCTCTGTCTGTTTATGTGTTTGTGGAATGTGGCTTGGGGTTGCTTTCTATAACATGTCACCTTTTGCTTCAAATTCCCCTAGCTAGCATCATCATAAACCTCATAATATTCTATTACTTAATAAGCAACCCCTAGAACCACCATTGAAGATCTCTCACACAAAAACACACACACACATATGTGTATATATATATACTAAATCAGAGATAGAGGGCGATTTTTGATGCGATCTTGGTTGCGGGTCTCAAGTCTCCCTTACACCACTAAACCCCCTCACAAGTATTATCACATGTGATAAATGTATTGTTGATATGATGCTATAATCCATCAAGACCATCACATGTGATGCTAAATCATAGACGCAGACAAACTTTGGTGCGATTTAAGTCGTAGAACACGTCATCCGCAAATCACAGGGTCCTCTCACGCATATTATCATGTACATGTGACAAGGGTATTCTGGCGTTCTCGTAAAATGGAGGTGTTCTCGTTTGAACCTCCACCTATATATATAGGTGGAGGTTCAAACGAGAACACCTCCATTTTACGAGAACGCGAGAACATCCTTTTACTATAGAGAATCACATGTGATACTATTATTCCATCACATATGATACACATGTGATATTAAATCAAAGACGCAGACGATTTTCGATGCAATCTTAGTTGCCGGCCAAGTCGTCCTTACACTACTAAGCCCCCTCACAAGTATTATCACATGTGATAAGGTTGTTGTTGATATAATACTATAATCCATCAAGACCATCACATGTGATGCTAAATGATAGACGCATACAACCTTTGGTGCGGCCTAAGTCGTAGAACACGTCGTCCACACATCACAGATCTAGTCCCCTCACGCGTATTATCACATGTGATAAGGATGTTCTCGCGTTCTCGTAAAATGGAGGTGTTCTCGTTTGAACCTCCATATATATATATATATACATACATACATACATATACTAGAAAGGTACTCGCGCAATGCAACGAAATACATTTTGATTTTAATGTTTCTTTTTATATTTTGGGTCTATCAATATTATGATGCTATGTGGTTTTGAGAAAAAAGAAAATGTTTTTATTTTTAAATGAAATATAAATTTGAAGATATCACAAAATTTTGAAAAAAAATAAATGATATTAGTATTAAATTAACTATTTAAAAGTTCTCGTTTTTATGTAATTTTTTTGATTCAAAATTTTATTATAATTTAATTGAAATTTAAAAACGAATTAGTTTATATTTGGTTTAATAATATAATTTTTTATGAAGATAATAATTAATTATTTTGTTAAAACTCAAATAATTATCCTGATTATATTTTATATTTTTTATATTTCAAAATGAGATGTTTATCCTCTATTTGATTATGTTTATCTGCAGTTAATTACACGAATTCAAACATGGAGCTTTAATAAGTTGTACTTACGCACAATTTACTTGTAATTTGAATTTTAAGTAATATGCATCAATAAACAGTATTTCATGCATAAAAAACGGTTTTTAAGAGTTTTTATCGAATGCTTTATAATATAGTATATATATATATATATATATATATATATAGAGAGAGAGAGAGAGAGAGAGGAGCGATCAAATGCAAACCACCCAATTTATACAAACCGTGCAAACCACCCTCATCTGTCGATTTCATTGTTTAATCTTATGAAATTTTTTCATGAAATTGTTTCATATAATACTTTTTTTGATGAAGTTGTTTCATATATGGTTATGAAATTGTTTCATATAATACTTAATGAAATTTTAATGAAACTGTTTCATGTATTTCTCTAAAATTAAAAAAATGAAGATGATAATATCCATGATTAACACCCTCCACAATAAAAATGATTAATCAACCTCTTATAATTACAAAAAAAAGAACAAAATGAAAAATTATGATTGATTGAATGAGGTTTGTAAGGTTTGTACAAATAACGTGGTTTGCAAAGTAAACCTCCTCTCTCTCTCTCTCTCTCTATATATATATATATATATGCATGTATATTACTAGACTTTTCTACACACGATGTACGTATCTCCACATTAACGGGTACCATCAAGATTACACATAATAAGAATTCCAATCAAGGACCACCATGGAAAGTGATAATATTCTCACCGGGGACGGATCAATTTTTTTTTTTTTTGAAATATGATGAGGTTTGAACCCCTAACCTCCTAGAAGGCTAATGACTACAATATCGCTAGTCCAAAGGCCCTTTGGTGGATCAATATTTTTTTTTTCTAACAATGACATCATTTGACTATAAGAAACAAGGATAAAGATATATAGTGGTACACAAGAAGTTTATACTACGACGGATAAAAGAAACATTGACACGTAGCACCACTCGCATCACTTGGGTCTGTCCTTGATCCTCACACATTGGTCCTCCCTCCAATTTTCTTGAATAGTCTGTGTTCATAGGATGAATTAACTACCTTTGAGCACGGCCTACCTAATATTACTGGTGTCGACCCATGACCCCATACGTGTGCCTAAAACACTTTTCATACATAAGTGCATAACAGATATGTATTGTGCATATAACATTTAGCATGCTTTTAGATAAGTATGTATTGTATTTGAATATATATATATATATATTTGTATCATAATTGAAAATATTGAACCACAGTTGAAAATATTAAATCATATACTATTTCATGTGTGGAGAGTTTCAAAGTTAAATAAAGCTTACCTCTAGTTCGTGTGTAAATCTTGTTGAGCATGCATGAATGCTACCTACACATGCCAAACATGCACTTAATCACGTATTTGAACACGTTATGCATTATTAAACTGAGCACCTGAAATRTCCATTGGTTAAATAATCAATGCGACATTGCATGAAACTTTCATGATCTCACGTTTGAACTTGCCTAATTAACTAACAAGATCTTGTCAGCTTAATTTCGCCTCGCCTCGCCTTGCTCCAAGTGGCCAATGTGACCTTGGATGCAAGCTTCCATGCTYGCATTCCCCTGTTCAAGCATGCAGACCCGACCCTAAGAGGCATGTGTGACCGTCCAGCACATCTCAAGATGTGTATATGCAAACTCGTGATACTTTTGATTATTCCCCCCCCCTCCCCAATTTTGCTTTTCACTACTTTTCTTTTATATTTCCTTTTTCTTATTTTTTGAATGATCTTAAATATCGTTGTTTTTATCTCATTTTCTTGCTACATATATATAATTTAATCAATATACCGCTAAATATTTTGTATGGGTTTTTGTTTTGGAAAACCCTACGATAAAACTTGAAACTTATTATCTTTGCTTTGTACATAATACTGTCAAAAACATGTTTATATAGTGAACTGATAAATTATCTCTATGTTATCCACGGACGTATCATGTGTGGATCTTTGTTTGGTAAGARCATCTCTCGTCCAACATCAAATTCCAAATTTTGCACCTATATTYTAACAACAATTCCATCCAACTCAACACCAAGTTCAACATTATTTTGGTGTTAATGAATAGTAGAACACAAAAACATCAAATCTTGCACCATTTTGATGTTGGTGAATAGATRACACTAATTTTGATGTTCTATTAATCATTAGCACCAAATATGATAATTATGCTTACCTCTTTCTTGTAATTAAATGCATTTTGGTTATAGTATCGATTAATTATATTTACATAAGTTCTGATATATTATGGTCTATTGTGGAGGTCAATTATTTTGTTGGCTAGTTCGTGTTTTGAGTGTGGTTTGTTGGATCTCTTTTGCTTTCGTGTCTCCTCATGTGTTCTTGCTGTTTCCTTGTCTGATGTAGTTCTTTTAGAGTTTTGGGTTGCTTTTTGCATCTTACAGAGAGGTTTGGCCCTGTTTTCCTCCTGTTGTTTCCCTTTTTTTAGTTTTCAACAAGTTTTCTTGTTGTCTTTAACAAAAAGTATATTATGTATTTCATCTTTTGTGTTTCAAACTTATTTAAAAAGTTAACAAGTTTGATAGACAGTAACATATTTAAATTAACACACACACACACACACACACACACACATATATATATATATATATATGGGATAGTAATCAAATGAGAACCATAAAAAGTTGAGGACTGTGGAGACTAATCTCAATCATTGAAGGGTTTTAATAAAAGGCTATTATAACCGGTGACATTTTTGTTATCTTTGTAAAACTTTGTCTAATTTCATGTCTATTTTAAATATAGAAGGACATATTGGGGGGGGGGGGGGGGGGGGGGTTGCCCACCTTCTTGCCATTTTCTTCTAGAAAACCTCTTCCAAATATCGTTCCTCCTCTCTTTCTCCGCCTTCCGCCACCAACAACGACCCAACAACCACCTTTAATGTAAGATCACCCGTGGAAGTGAACAAGCTGAAGCATGATAAGCATCCAAGCAGATCGATTGGCTTTTCTGGTTTGTTGATCGGAGACCGCAACCCTATTTTCCGATGAAGAACTACTTTGATGATATGAGCATCACATTTAAGGCAGTGCATCATGTGCTTATCGAAATTTGATAACGCCTTATCGAATTCCAAATCTACCACTTCCTCCTTTACGATTTCGTCTCCAGTTGGTCCAAATCTTAAGCTTTCTCATGTTTCTTTGCTGCTAGCATTGATGGTTTCGGTGATTTCATAGTTGATTGCATCATGCTTACCGGAATTCGAAATCTTGTGAATATCCAAATCCAAGTGCTCCTGGATTTTTTTTTTTTTTTTTCTGGAAATTAACTTCCAAACAAGGTGATATATGAACTTTTTTGATTCAAAACTGCAATTTCTATATACATACCTCCATTTCGTGCAAATAGACAGTGTTTTTAGTTAAAACATAACCTTAATTTGGTTTTGATCTTATTGTTTTAATTCATCCTCACGGTTCTCAAACTTTTTTTTGGTAAACATATTTCATATTTCTAATTTATATAGATTTCAATAATATCTTTATATTTATTAGTTTATTACTAATTTGACTCGTAATTTTCAATAGAAGACTTTACTACTATGTGTTATTTAAATTTATTTTTCGATTGTGTATTTTTACTTCATCGTACTGTAATACACATACACACAAATTGAGATATATGTTGGGGTTTAATCATGTAATTAATAGGCAGTGTTTTGTTGAAAACATAACCTAATTTAGTTAATCTGTTTTTGATCCTCACAAGATTAAACCCCAACATATATGTCAATGTGTGTGTGTCTGTGTATTAAAGTATGATGAAGTAAAAATACACAATCGAAATATAAATTTAAATAAAACACATAGTAGTAAGTTTTATGTTGAAAATTATGAGTCAAATTTGTAATATACCAATAAATATAAAGATATTATTGAAATCTATATAAATTAGAAATATGAAATATGTTTGGAATATTCTGTTTGATGTTAAAAATAACATTGCTGATTGGAGATGGTCTAACGACATTTTCGACATCAAAATTCTTTTTTACACCAATTCTTTCATCATTTGACTTAATTAAACATTAATTCTTACATTATTTTGATGTTAGTAAATGATATCGAAGAAAATATGACGATATGAGCTCCTATCTGGTAGATGCTCGTGTGTGTGTGTGTGTGTGTGTATATATATATATATAGGGGTCTAATCAAATGAGAATTAAATAGTTTGTGGTAACCATGAAGTCCAATCTCAACTACAAATCAATAGGCAAATTAGGAAATTTATAATTTTGGTAATTTTTAATTAAAATTTTAATGCAAGGACATTTTAGGTATTTTCTCTCATCTCTCCGTCCTCTGGCCTCCGGCCACCGCCCTCCGGTGATACCACAATGGTATCACAATGTATCTTATATGTGATTGGGTATCACATTGAGGTCGTTTGTGTGGTCGATCGGATATGTAACACAGTGGTATCACAATGCATCTTATATGTACTTGAGTATCACACTGTGGTATCACCGGAGGACGGAAGACGGGAACAGAGAGAGAAGATAGGAGAAAAAATACCTAAAATATCATTGCATTAAAATTTTAATTAAAAATTACCAACACTATAAATTTCTTAATTTATCTATTGATTTGTGGTTGAGATTGAATCTCATGGTTATCACAAACTAGTCAGTTTCTCCCTTGAATGGGCTCCTATATGTATATGTATATGTATATGTATATGTATATGTATATGTATATGTATATGTATATGTATATGTATATGTATATGTATATGTATATGTATANGTATATGTATATGTATATGTATATGTATATGTATATGTATATGTATATGTATATGTATATGTATATGTATATGTATATGTATATGTATATGTATATGCTCGCTAAAGCGGAAACACGAGGTATGACAGGTAGAGTCTCATAGCAATAGAGTATAAATAACACCAYCATACATYTAAAATTTAATTACATCATTATCCAAAGTTTACAATTCCAAACGACAAATTTGTAAATTAAACAAAAAGAAATTTGAAGGTGATGGATGAAACGCAACTTCTTTTAAATGCCACCATGTGACTTTCTTACCCCTGAAAAGCATGGAACAAAAACGAGTCAACTACAAAGAGTTGGTGAGCTCACGGGTTTTCATATGCATAAAACATTTCAATGCATAAACCAAATATTTGCAAACTTATGCGAATCCTTTGCACTTAATAAATGTAAATCTTTCACGATGTATAACTTGAGACACTACTGAGCCTTACTTGACCAACTTGCCCCATTAATTTACGAACAACCATAGGTAGCCCGTACACTACTTAGGTCCCACAGTTCGTAGAAGTACTAATTCAGCGGTGGTCCAAATTCCACATGATTTGACAAGAAAACATAGATAATGTGCACCCCTTTCTGGGTGGGACTGTCAACACAATAGCGGCTATCCACAATACCATGGCCCGGGGATGTACCCGAGTTAACAAGTAGCGTTTACGGACGGGGACTTTTATTTGGAAAAATATACTCCCAAGCACATCAATTTAGCATTTATTCCAATTGCAATATCAGTTGACAAAACAAAACATAGTAAACCCGACGAAGCAGTTACTTAGTCCAGAGGTTGTAGACAAATAAACATACATAGTCTACTTAATCACATGCTTTTCCCCCAAAAAAGTAAACAAGTATTTAAAAGTGGGGCCGTGAGAACTCACCCTTTTTGCCAAGCTCCGTTAATCAAAAATACGATGCGGTCCCCACACGAGCTTAACGTTTCCCTAACAAAGAGGAATATCCAAAACCGTCACTTATGGGTTTAAAACTACTTATGGGGATTAATAAGTCCTAAGTCCATAAGTGTCTACATATGTCCAACTTGATTATCTATAGTCCAAATATACATAATTCCCATATGCTCGTTAATATAGTAATTTATACCGGAAGTAATGCTATAATCCAATAAAAGATCAAAATTTATAAAATCAAATAATTCTAAAATCTCATTTTCGGACAGAAACTAATAGTACTTAAAATGATCAATTTATAGAGACTTCTAAAATGACATAGTTTTCTATCTTTTTATATAGGATATAGAACTGTGTTATGGTCATTGTGACCAAATTTCATGCATTTTGGACATGCAATAATGATTCAAATAATTTATGCAATACAATATGTCATAGTTGGTAAGGCAGATTACACTATGTTAGTAAAATACTCATTTGAAGAGTTCTACTAAGTGTTCTATAGAAATTCAAGTTGGATTATAAATTTAACACCTAAGTGAAACTTTTAAAATAAGAATCACTCATTTTGGATGAGTTAAGAGGAAGATATGGCACCATAAAGTTACATGCACACATCTGTCATTAGTTGATAGATTGCACACTTAACTTAATTAAATTGGTTAATACCTCAAAACTTCATATTTTTTAGTGAAACTGGGTTCATATGAACCCTAACTCATTAAAGAACATTTCAGAAGAAGAATCATATACTAAGAGCAAGTAAATAAAGAGATATTAGCATACAAAGTAGGAGTTACCTACTGATGGTTTCACAGTTTGCACACCTAAAGTGTTTTAGGTGTTTGGAGATCAAAACTCCATATTTTCATGTCATTCCACTTGCATGCAGAAAATAACTCATATAGTTAACTCTGAAAGGAAGAATCATCCTTTTTCATCGAGTTTTGAAAGAGATATGATCATTAGAACATGCATCTACAAATCTGTCAGTTTCGGACAGATTGCATACTCATTTTATTTTGAGTAGTTAAAACCTCAAATCACCATATTTTTGAATGAAATCAGTAGTATTTGAAAGGTAACTCATTAAATTAACTTTCAGAAGAAAAATCAATGATTTTGAATGATTATTTAGAGAGTTATGGTTGTTTAAAGTAGGGTTTACCTACTGAAAAACTCCCAGATGCACATATATCTTGTTTTGAGTATTTGGGGAGTCAAAACTCAATGTTTTTGAGTGAGACCAATTGGATTACAACCCCAACTAAATAAATAAACTTTTAGAAGAAGATTCATGACATTTGAACATATTATTTTCAAGATATGGATCATTTATGCACATGCACATAATCTGTCAGCACTTAAAAATGCCATTTTTAAGAATCAAACTCACATACAACATGATTTTACCTATTTTCTTGAGTTCTAATGTTTGGGTCATAGATCACCACCATAATATGAACATTTTAACATGTTTTTGGTGTGTAATCTCTTCTTAAAACTCAGAATTTTCGGAGGTTAGAAGATAGTAGTTTAAAATGCATAAAAAGTGGGTTTTTCCCCCAAAATTTGCAAGAAAAAGATGGAGATGAAGATGTTATCTTGATTGTTGATAAAAGGGATGTAGTATCTTCAAAACCCTTGCTATTTTGATGAAGAAAAGAGGAAGAATTCGGCTGAATATGAAGGAGGATGAAGGTGACTCTTGAGTTTTAGGGAGAGAGAGGGAGAGGAGTTTCAAATTTGAAATGAGATAATGAGTTGTAAGTGAAGAAAATATGGTATTTATATGTGGGTATTAGGAGGGAGGGGAGGGGGGGGGGCGGCCATTGGAGCCCAATCCCATAATAATAATAATAATTTTTTTTATAAACATTAATCCCAAATTTGTTAAAATGTCATTTTTCTCAATTTTGACATTTTTTCTTCAAATTAAAAACCCATGTTGGTTAATTTCATTTGAATAAAAAGTTTTATATTTAAAACACTAAAACTCTATGTTTTATATAAATTGGGTATAAATTGGAGTATTTGGCACTATATAGGACGTTTCAGATAGTTACGGGTCGGAACCGGACTTTCTAAGCAACTACCGGGAACTCTAGAAATTTTTCGGCCAATCTAATCTAACTAACTCCTAATCTTATAAATTATCTTTAATAACACTAATATAAACTTAATAAGAGCTAACCTGGAAGCTCAAATTTGACAGTTGTCACAGTCTCCCCCTGTTAAAGAAATTTCGTCCCGAAATTTAATGACTGCTACTGTTAATGGATTTCTCTGCAAAAAAATGCGGATATTTTCCTTTCATGAAATCTTCTCGCTCCCAAGTGTACTCTGGACCATGTTTCGCATTCCAACGGACCTTAATAATAGAGATTTTTCTGCTCCTCAACCGTTTAACTTCTCGGTCCAGTATCTCGATTGGTTATTCAATGAAGTGTAACCGATCGCTAATCTGAACTTCGTCCAGGGGTAACACTATTGTTTCATCCGTTAGGCATTTCTTCAGATTCGACACATGGAACGTCCGTATAGAGCTTCGTACGGTGCACATTGTATGCTGGTGTGATAACTGTTGTTATAAGAGAATTCAACAAGGGGCAGATGGGTATCCCAACTCCCACCAAAATCTATTGCACACGCACGCAACATATTCTCAAGCATTTGAATAGTTCTTTCCGATTGTCCATCTGTTTGAGGATGATAGGCGGTGCTATAATCCAAGCGTGTACCCAACGTCTTTTGAAGAGACTGCCAAAATCGTGATGTAAAATGTGTATCTCTATCCGAAATAATAGAAATAGGCACATCATGACGTGTAACTATTTCATTGATGTAGATTTGTGCACGCCTTTCCATGCTGAAATCTTCGTGAATGGGAATGAAATGAGCTGATTTGGTAAGTCGGTCTACTATAACCCATATAGTATCGTGCCCCTTTCCAGTTCTGGGTAGCTTAGTTACGAAATCCATGGTTATTTGCTCCCATTTCCATTGAGGTATTTCAGGTTGCTGGAGTAGACCAGATGGTTTCTGATGTTCAGCCTTTACCTTGGCACAAGTCAGACACTTGTTTACGAACAAAGCAATATCTTTCTTCATTCATGGCCACCAATAATACTCTTTCAGATCCTTATACATTTTATCTGCTCCTGGGTGAATCGAATATCTGGATCGATGGGCTTTGTCCAGAATGGTTGATCGTAGATTACCAACCTTTGGTATCCATACTTTATTCTTAAAGTAATGCACTCCATCTGCTTGCATTTCAAATTCTTTCTCTAAGTGCTGCAAGGTTTCATTATTCATGTTTTCTTCTTTCAGAGCTTCTCCTTGTGCTTCCAAAATTTGAGTCTTTAAACTCGTCTGAACCATCATTCCCATAGCACATGCTCTTCTCGGTTTTACCCTTTCCTTTCGACTTAAAGCATCGGCTACTACATTAGCATTGCTTGGATGGTACTTTATTTCACAATCGTAGTCATTAAGTAGCTCAAACCATCTTCTTTGCCTCATATTGAGCATTTTCTGGTCAAGAATATGTTGAAGGCTCTTGTGATC
>NW_020203876.1:10963-15813 GCF_001531365.2 Cynara cardunculus var. scolymus | reverse complement strand
ACATCAAGTTGAAGAAGGTAACGTCGAATTATATTTTGTCAAATCAGAATTTCAATTGGCTGATCTTTTTACAAAAGCACTAGATGAGAAGAGATTTAATTTTCTTTTGGAGAAAATTGGAATGTCGTGTCCAGAGTCTTAGGTGGTGGTCGTCTTAATTTTTTATTCTTCTTGTACATACTTTTTTCTTTTAAAATTAAATTTTTGTAAATATTTTAAATTTCTTGAATAATTTTTCACTTGATTCTTTAGCCTACAGGTTTAGCCAAGCAGAGGATTGCATGGTTCAAGGGGGAGTCTATGTTTTAAAAGATAAAACCTCTAGAAGAATAAAATGTTTTGCTCATAGAAGTCTTTTCACAGAACCTCTGCAACTGCTTACAGAGGCTATTTGAACGGAACTTCTGTGGACACTTCTTCTTAAGGATTTTTTAAAAGGTTTTTATTCAAGGAGGAGCCAAGGAAGCTGGCTCAGAGGGGGAGTTTTCAAAACTTAAAACCACAGAAGGTGCAAAAACGTTTGAAGTATTTTGTTCTAGGTCATCTCATCAGAACCTCTGGCGCTTCTAACAGAGGCTCTGTGAGTTGAGCTGAGCAAAAACTCATCTCTCTGTAGATTTTATAAAACCGTTTAGGTAATAAGGTGTAACACTTATGAGAAAACCCGACACATATCACAGAGGGTCTGTAACCCTTAGGCCTCTGACAGAACTCTCAATAGTTCTTGTCTATTGATATGGTGCGCGTGGTTCTATGAATAAGGGTAAGAACACACACGTTCGTGTCAGAAAACGGGAGCGCACATCATCAATCGCGCGTCTTCCTAATATGGCGTGTCATAACTTTATGAACTGTTTCACCCCAAAAGCACTCATCACATGACGTTTCGTACTGTAAACGGTTCGTTTTTTGAAATCCTTACCTATAAATACCCTCCTCCCCCCCCCCAAATTAAACCTTACGCTCTTAAAAATTTCTGTAAACGACGAACTTGCAACCTACCTTTTCTCAAGCTTCCTGCAACAATGTCTTCCTCAAGTGTATCAACTCAATCTGTAAACGTCTCCAGCGACAATGAGGTAACACAAGCTGAAACCCTAACCTCTCACGCCATATCCTTCATCCAGAACAAGTACAAAAAGATTGTTCTTGTGAAAAAGCCAAATAATTATTTCTTCGTCCCCTCAGGCTTTCCTGAATATAATTTCACGTTAATGGAAATTCTTAAAAACCATCTCCTCTTTTACGCTTTGACTGCTACTCGACCTACTCCTGAAACTTACATTACCCAATTTTTGTTGAGTGCCTACATAACAACCCTGGACAACACTGGGCTAACCATTACTGGTTACGCCTCTCACCCTGTAAATAAATCAATGGTCCCTCTCGAACTTAATGTCGAATCTATAAGAACTGCCCTGCACTACTCTTCAAGAACATAACCTAAATGCCTATGCCGCCACTCCTACTGATGAGGAACTAATCAAATTTCTAGAGTTCCATTCTTACGCTACCCCCATTACCAAAAGGACCCAATTCAGGCGTAAGAGACTACCCCCTGTGTGGAACACTCTTTTCTCCATCATCAATTGATGTCTCACAGGGAAGGTAGGTAGCCATGACCAATCATCCCACGCTATGCTGTCAATAATGTATGGCATCTACTTTAATCTGCCACTGGACTACGCGTAATTGATTTTCGAGGACATTGTCGGCCTCATCAAGAAGAAGTGCGCCAGTCAAAAAGGCGAGAAGACGAAGGTCCAGGCCCAAAAGAAGGCCAAGGAAGACATGAACCAGCCAAACCTGATCTTACAACGCTTCCTTGGTTTGGCTTTTGGAGACATTCAGGCAGCAAGATTGCCTTCTGTGGATCCGAATGCCAAGCTATACCCCTTCAAGGAGTTTAGACCTACAGAGCACGAGCATAGCTATAGAAGCCCAAGGCCTCTATCAAAGGCCATGCTCAGGTACTTAAGCCACCATGATAGAAAATCCTATAGACGTGCAAACAGGCGATCAGAACCGGTCCCTGTAACCCCACCACGAATAGGTGTCCCCGTAGGTGTGGAAATAAAAAAATGAGAGTAGAGGGACGAACGGAGGAGCCAGTAGTGACTGGTGAGGTGAGAGAGGATCCCCCTAGAATCCCAAGTCCTTCTCGCAAGAAGACGAAGACACAGAAGGGTACCGACTCTTCTGTGAAAAAGTCGAAGAAGAAAAAGAGGCCCGTAGAGGAAGAGGGCCCAACTGCACCTCTACCAAAACATAAGAAGAGGAAAACAAAGAAGGCTGAACCAACAGAGCCTGTGATCACAGAACCTGTGGTCACAGAGGCCATCGCAGAAGAAAGCCCGGCAGAGGCTGCAGCAACACCCAAATGCAAAAGGTTGCGTAAGATGGTCTTCAACGACTCCCTAACAGAACAAATTCAGGATGTTCTGTCGAATGTCCGGAAGGAGTTCAGGGCACCAATTGATCAATCTCAGTTGGGGACAGAAGTCACATAGATGACGAAGAAGAAGAGGTAGAGGAGTAAGGTGAGGGCGCAAAAGATGCCGAAGGCACACATCCCATCCCACCTCCTAGTGCAACCCACATTCCTAGAGGCCCTGTTCTAGAGGGAACCTCTATTGAAGAAGGCATGCACTTGCCGAACCCAAACCAGCCTACCACCGCAGAGGACAATCTTTCGTCCTCTGTGGATCGCACACCTGGGAAACCACAACATACTCCTTCATCCTCTCAAAAGGGTGAAGGTTTTACCAAAAGAGTCCAATCTTCCAAGGACTCAACAGTACCCCGAGAGATATTTGTTGTCTCTTCACATAGTGATCAACCAAAACGTGCTTCAGAGGCACAGGTGAGAACCACAGAGGCAGAGGGTCTAGAACACCTTATGTCTCCACTAGATCAAAATGTTAGGTTAGGCTCTGAAACTAACGGACACAAGATCTACAGAACACCGTTAGGCTCTCCTCAAGGAGATGTGCGAGGATACGGTGGAACTCCCCGAGCAAGCTACGAAATGCCAGCCGCTGAGGGCGCCTCAAGCTTCGAGGTCAAAGGAACACCATGTGTTGGTGGTCCGAGTTCCTAGAATGATTATATGGCAAAGGGGGAGCTTAACGCCTTTGCCACAGAGTTGTTCAAAAAGATGGACGAGTTGCAAAGCTTGTTCATCTCACGATCGCAGCCACAGGATATATCGCCGCTTACAGAGGCTCTGAAGGAGTTATCCACCACCACTACATATTTGAAGTCTACATTAATAACCCTTCAGAGCTCTGTCATTAAGAAGGATGATTTGACAGAGGCCTTCGAAGCGATGACACTCAACCCCTCCTCCATCAAAACGCTCAAGGACGAACTCACAGAGATGGCCGCCAAGTTTGCAGCTGATTTTGTCTCTACAGGCTACACGAACTACTCATCGTTCAGAGAAAAAATCAAGGAGATGTTCTCCTCTGCAGTCACCTATGGTTTCGACTCGTCAACCTCAAGGGCAAACATCAATCACTTGGCTACTCGCAGAGAACTAGACGCTATGGTGGATGCCCTAGGGGATTCTGTGACCGGCCATCTCGGAGCACTTAAAATGGAGATCGTCACACCCAACGATCTCATCAGAGACTGCACCTCCAAGCTCGTAAAGGAAGGTGACCTCCTTCATGCAGAAGTTCTCAGCACCGTCTCCAAACTCAAATGGGCCATAGAACTTGATGTGATGAATGCCTCTGCGAGTGCCGAGAAGGTGATAGAGAAAATGTACAAGGCGGCCACTAAAATTTTGCGTCATTTGAGGAGGGCTCCCCTAACTTCATGCAAGGCTGATGCCATCCAGAGCCATGACGATCATAAGGGTGATGATGATCGTCATGAGGGGGAGAAGAAGGAGGAAAAGAAGAAGGCCAAGGCCCCAGAAGCAAAGAAGAAATCTACCAGAGCACCTGCCAGAGGTGTAAAGATTGGACAGTCTACAGCTGCTGACAAAGGCAAGAAAAAGGCTGCAGAGCCTACAGGCAAGGGAATGGCCATAGCTGAAGAATCTTCAAAGAAAGGGTCTTCATCGAGCATAGGAACTCCAGAGCCAATTAATGAAGAAGAATATGCTGATGACCCCCTCAAAGTATTGAAGATTTCTCTGGCAGAGGCTCAGGCTAAGAAGGGTAGAGTGCCTATGCACCACAGAGAAGGCGAGGCCACAACATTCTTTTTCCCACAAGTCCAAACAACGTCCACGGGTACGTTTGATGCCCTGCAAGGAATCGTTAAGCCCATCCTTGTAGAGGGATCGACCTAGAGGCCGATTCTGCAAGAAGAAGAAGAAGAAGAAGAAGAAGAAGAAGAACAGAAGATGACAGAGACTACAGAGGGAGGACGGGTCTCTGAAATTCTTGAATCTATGAGCAAGATTCCAACGCAAAACATTCGCACAGAGGCTGTCACTACCCCAGAAGGAATTCTTTTTTGGAAGTACTCTGTAACAGACACAGAGCCACCGTATGACACAGAGCTCACTGATATCCCCTCTGTCGTAGCCAAATTCCACTTCTCCAGGTTAACAAGGCCTCGTGAGCAGGTCTTCTCGCGTCACATGATCACTTCTTTAGTGACAATCTCACCAAGGACTCTGTTAAAGAAGATCGTGCTTTACTTACAGTACGTTGTAAAGAGAGAAGACGGCAACATCTACACGTTTACTAATGCAGATCTTCATAACCTCTGCGTGTATGATGTCATATATATGCACAAGATCCTTAACATCTACATGGAGAGGAGGAAAACATACCAAATTTCTCTCAAGAGGCTAATTGAAGTTATGCGTGCGCAAGTGATGTATTATAGCC
>NW_020203876.1:7747-10528 GCF_001531365.2 Cynara cardunculus var. scolymus | reverse complement strand
TTTTCATACTTAGGGGGAGATTGTTAGCTCTCATTTCTTTAAATGTAAAAGTATGGAAAAAGTAATACTACAAGGGTTGACAGAAGATGATCTGTCACAGAAGACCACAGAGGACCAATAGAAGAAGATGCTCAAGCGTACAAGTCCCAAGTGACAGAACCTCTGTCGTGTCTCACAGAGGTTCTGGAAGTTTTCTTATACGTCGTGTGCTCCCAAGTCATATCCAGCAGAGCCTCTGTGATGTCTCACAGAGGGTCTGCAGCATGTCTTCTGTCTAGATCTTYTTTAGCTGTTTTACTTAGGTCTTTTAGCWGCTCGTGCTTATCACGTGTTCTTGTCTGTAACTTATTTTGATCTAACGACTTAGATTAATTTACTTTAGATCATGTCAAAAACCGGTTATTGACTTGTATAAATAGCAGCTTAGGCCCTTGTATTTCAAAGTGCTTCAGTATTGTAATTGTTAATATTTTCATCTAATTGAAAATCATTTGAAGCTCTCTCTTGTGTTCATCATTAATCTTTATCTGTGTTCTTATTGATTTCTGCTTTGGTTGATTATTATTATTTCCGCTGCATTCTCACTGTTAAACAGATCATCCAAGTAAGTAATCTTTACCAAGAATCTGAGTTAATCGATCCAACATGATTCCTGATATTCGTAAAGAAATTCAGAAGTGTCAACAAGAAGCTGTGAAAGAAGAATTTGTAAAGATAGAAAAGTTGGGTAAAATGACCTCAACCTTGGAGCAGAATGATGAAGGACTGATGTGCTTTCAATGACGAATTTGGGTGCCACATTTTGGAGATATCCGAAGTAGGATATTGAACGAAAGTCATAATACCCGATACTCTATCCATCCAGGTACCAATAAGATGTATCGAGATTTAAAACCTTTTTATTGGTGGCCAGGATTGAAAAGAGATATAGCACGGTGTGTGGAACAGTGTCTAACATGTTTACAGGTCAAGATTGAACACCAGAGACCTTATGGAAGCCTTCAATCTTTAGAAATACCTGTATGGAAATGGGATCACATTACCATGGATTTCATTATGAAATTACCGCGAACTCCAAAAGGATATGACGTGATTTGGGTAATTATGGATCGTTTATCTAAATTTGCACATTTTCTACCGATAAGAGAGAAATACTCTTTGGAAAAGCTAGCGCAGATTTACATTAAAGAAATCGTTACTAGACACGGTGTTCCTTTGTCTATTATCTCTGATAGAGACAGTCGGTTTACTTCAAAATTCTGGGGAGGATTACCGAAAGCTTTAGGGTCCGAAATTCGACTAAGTACAGCTTATCATCCACAGACTGATGGACAGAGTGAAAGGACTATTCAAACTCTAGAAGATATGTTGAGAAGTTGTATTATTGACTTCGAAGGATCATGGGAAGACCACTTACCATTAATAGAGTTTGCATATAACAACAGTTATCATTCCAGTATCTAAGCGGCACCTATGAAGTGTTGTATGGACGTAAATGTTGAACGTCGTTGTGCTGGAATGAAGTGGGTGAGAAACAGCTAACAGGTCCTGAAATTATACAAGAAACTTCTAAAAAGATTGAACAGATCTGCAAAAGAATCAAAACTGCACAAGATTGCCAGAAAAGTTATGCAGATAATCATCGAAAGCCGATTGAATTTGATATAGGCGATTTTGTAATGCTAAAAGTTTCGCCATGGAAGGGTGTTATCAGATTTGGAAAGAAAGGAAAGCTCAGTCCAAGGTATGTGGGGCCGTTCAGAATATGTAAACGAATTGGGCCAGTAGCATATCAGTTAGAGCTACCAGAAAACCTGAATCAAATTCACAACACTTTTCATGTGTCGAATTTGCGGAATGTTTCGCTGATCCGAATCTAGCTGTACCTTTGCCGGAAATTCAACTAGACAGTAAATTGGATTTTGTGGAAACACCCGAAGCCGTAATTGACAGAAAGATCAGGGTGTTGAGAAATAAAGAGATAAGTCTGGTTAAAGTRCAGTGGAAGTTTCACAAAAGACCGGAGGCGACATGGGAATTGGAGTCAAAGATGAGATCAGAATACCCATGGCTTTTTTATTAAAGGAATTCCGGGACGGAATTCTCTTGAGGGGTGGATAATGTGATAACCAGATCCTGGTTATTACCAAGGTAATTAATACATGAATATTTGACTAAATGATTACGTGATAACATGATAAATTGATACGTGCTTGTATGTGCAGAACATGATTTTGTGCATGTGAAAGAATATATATATATATACATACATATTTGATGGGTGTATGTATATAATATATATATATATACATAGAGTGTGTGCAAGGAATATATATATATATATATATATTTATATATGATTATATATATGGACATATTTGATGGGTATGTATATAATAATATATATAGATGGAGTAGGTTGTGCATACGTGTAAGTATGCATATGCATGTATGGGTGTGAATGAGAAAGCATGAGGTGGAAAGGAAGGTTGTTAGCCGACCTTTCCATCTTTGGAAGTATAAAAAAGGGAGCTTAGCTTCATTTGCCTTTTTCTTGCCTTTTTGGGAGTCTGCTTTTTTTTAAAGAGAAGAGAGTCGTCCGGATTTTCGTGCTGAGCTTCAAAGAAGTCGATTTCAAGTTTTGGTGTCAAAAGCTTTTAAGGTGAGTGGTTTCTAAACCTTTTTGTATTAAGATTCTACTGGTTTCAATTACATGCTTCGTATTGTTCTTATTTGAAAAGAAAGCATGTTTATTTCATCTAAGTGTTATCCGGACAAAGA
>NW_020203876.1:0-6812 GCF_001531365.2 Cynara cardunculus var. scolymus | reverse complement strand
TAACCCTCGTTTTGTGATTTTAAAATGTGTATTGCAGGAAGTATAGAAGGTAAAGGAAAGGAAAAGATTTAATGCTTTTCTTATATGCATTCGGCTGCAGATTTGCTTTTGATGATTAGTTTTGTGGTGTAGTACAAGATATATGTTTTGTATTTTTCGACCTTGTATTTGGTCATGATGGTAGATTCTTGTACTAAGGGACCCGGATGTATATGAATATGTATTTCTTTGGTATGAAATATGTGTTACATGCAATGTGTGGGTTGGGGCGTTACAGAATGGTATCAGAGCCTGAGTTTAAGGGATTTAGGTATTTTAACAGCATGATACCTAGACTTAAACTGTTAGAGTGGAAACAGAAAGAGTAGAGGTTTATCCATCTGCTCCAATCACTCATAATAGAAAGGGAGATATAAAGACATTCTTGGCATGTAAACCACCAACTTTCTCTGGAGAAAGAGATCCGGTGAAGGCAATGTGCTGGATCAAAGAGATGGAGTCTATGTTTAATACCATTCGATGCCCGGAAACAGATAAAGTGCGATTTGTTGTTTCAGTATTGAAGTCAAATGCTTTATTCTGGTGGGAAGTGGAATCATCTACCAGAATGGATGTTTTACAGTCTATGTCATGGATGGAATTTGTGGATTGATTTAAAAATCAGTTTTGTCCTAAAACTGCTGTAAGACAAATGGAGGAATATTTCCTGAAGCTAGAACAAGGAAATAGAACAGTAAGGGAGTATACTGAAAAATTTATTGAATTCTCTCGTTTTGCTGATCATTATGTTTCAACCGAATCAAGGAAAATAGAAAGGTTTATTTGGGGTCTGAAGCCCTCAATTAGGGAATTCGTTATTGCAATGAACCCCAATACCTTTCCATTGACAGTAGAGGCGGCTGAGGTGACTGAAAGAAACAAGAATAGACAGTCAGAAGGGAAGATTGTTGAGAAAAGGAAATGGGAAGGACCTTTATCTTTTCGAGGACCCAAGACTGTGAGATATGACAACAGATCTGAACAAAAGAGCAGTACGAAAGTTCAGCAGGGTAATGATAACTTGGATCCGAGAAAATGTTATAAATGTGGTGAAGCGGGTCACCTGTCCAGAAGTTGTCCAACCAACAAAAGTTGTTTTAACTGTTACTTTCCGGATCATATCCGACCAAATTGCCCCTTGTTAAGAAATCCGCAGTTGACAATGGGAAGTAATGCATCGAGTAATCGGGGAAGAGCTACTGGGAACCAAGGAGGACAAGGAGGGCCGTGGGGATGATCCTTCTAAATGACCAAGAATGAGGCAGAAGCATCGCCAGATGTAGTAACAGGTACTTTTCTCCTGAATTCAATACGTGCTAAAGTGTTATTTGATTCTGGTGCAAACTTTTCGTTTGTATCACCATTGTTTGCCCAAACTGCATGTTTGAATTCTGTGCTGCTTGATGATAAATTAGTAGTTGATACTGCTAATAATCAAGAAACTGTTACTGGTGTGTTCAATGACTGTATAATTGTTATTGAGGACTGTGAACTTCTGATCCGGTCATTTCCTATGCCAATGAAATAATTTGACATAGTAGTGGGCATGGACTGGTTAGCAAAGTATCAGGCTAGCATTGATTGTAATCAAAAGATGATCAGAATTATTTTCCCAGACCAGAGAATAGTTATTATTTATGGCGACCGTCAGGATCATCACATWAGTATTCTGTCAGTAATGAAAGCTCGGAAGAGTATTCAAAAGAAGTGTCATGTATATCTGGCATATGTCATTGATCTAAAGAAAGAAAAAAGAAAGGAAGAATTGATTCCGATAGTTTGTGAATATCCTGAAGTTTTTTCGGAAGATTTATCTGGGTTACCACCAGATAGGGTTATTGAATTCCGAATCGATCTTATACCAGGGGCTGCACCAGTAGTTAAGGTTCAGTATCGTCTAGCTCCATCCGAACTAAAGGAATTGGCGACACAGTTGAAAGACATAACTGATAAAGGATTTATAAGGCCTAGCACTTCGCCTTGGGGTGCTCCGGTCATGTTTATCAAAAAGAAGGATGGATCTATGTGAATGTGCATAGATTACCGTGAATTGAATAAGTTGACAATCAAAAACAAATATCCTTTACCGAGGATTGATGACTTGTTTGATCAACTGGTGGGGGCAAGTTATTTTTCTAAAATCGATTTGAGGTCAGGATATCATCAGCTTAAAGTCAGAGAAGAAGATGTTGAAATAACAGCATTTAGAACAAGGTATGGGCATCATGAATTCCTAGTTATGCCATTTGGCTTAACTAATGCGCCCGCAGCTTTTATGGATTTGATGAATAGAATATGTAAAGAATATCTTAATAAATTCGTTATTGTATTTATCGATGATATTCTTATATACTCTAAGACTGAAGAAGAACATGCAAAACATCTTCGTCTGATACTGGAATTGCTAAAGAGAGAAAAGTTATATGCAAAATTGTCCAAATATGAGTACTGGCTAAGAGAAGTCCAATTTCTGGGTCACGTCATTTCAGAATCAGTAGTAAAAGTTGATCCCAAGAAAATAGAAGATGTTGCAAAATGGGAAGCTCCTAAGACTCCGTCTGAAGTTCGTAGCTTTCTGGGATTGGCTGGTTATTACCGAAAGTTCATTCAGAATTTTTCTAAAATAGTTGTGCCATTGACTAAACTGACTCGGAAGAATGTTAAATTCTAGTGGGAAAGAGAACAGCAAGAAGCCTTTCAACTTTTAAAAGATCATMTTTGTAGYGCACCAGTATTAACTYTGCCAGATGGATCTGAAGATTTTGTAGTATACAGTGATGCTTCAAAGTTAGGGTTGGGATGTGTTTTAATGCAAAGAGGAAAAGTAATCTCTTATGCATCCAGACAACCGGAAAAGTAACACTTTTCATTTCATCTTTGTAGTTTCACTTCTTGCTCTAAAAAATAGGAAAGACTTGTCGGAAATCGCCAGTTGGCTTGGTCTGACCAAGAAAGGCATGGGACTCTTTGGGCATTGCTTGGGTCGAGTGAAGTAAAGATTGGCTACCTATAATCACTCCAAATTTTAGATATAATGAAAACCTTTAATTTAGGGGGTCATTCAGGCTAGATCTGAAAAAAGAACATAGCCTTTGTAATCCCTTTCTAGTACCCTATCTTGAGCAGGAAAGCGTTTAGTAGGAAAAGACTGGAAGAAATGGATTTGAACCCATGCATGATGCAATATTCTTGTATGTCGATTTAGCAAACCAATGTCTTAAGCCCTTGTGTTATCCCCCCATGATCTGATCAGATAGCCCTTTGGGAAACCAACCCATTTCGCTCTATAATTTCTTCTTTCTTTCCTAGCCTACTCAAAAACTATTAAGAAAAGGCTATCATTATATACATATGCAATTAATAGAGGATGCTAAATCATTCACCGAATTCTATGTTTCATCCTAATTTATTTGATGATATACTTTTTTTTCAGTTGGCCTCATGTATATCTAGGTCAATGTGTCTTATTGGGCTTAGTATATGCTTAGTTTTGGTTAATCCTTAGGATCTTTTTGATTACGTAGAAACTTGGATTATTTTTAGCCTTTGTAATCGTAATCTAATTTCAATAATTTTTTCCATAGGTTAGTTTCTTTATTTTAGAGCTCGRGGARTGTCTTGAGTTCTTTGTTTGGTTGCCTGGGGTGGGGGGTTCTCCTCCACCGGTCARTGTATTCTTACTTACCGAAAAGAAAGACTAGTTATGTATCACAGGTAGAGCATATTCCAACATTTCAGATAACCACTTGACATTGGCACCTTGGCCAGGTACATCCATCCCACTCTCTGGACCTCACCTATGTTTTTTTGGAGTACAATACGACTTAGATGGGCAGATAAAACAGAACCTGTCAGTTACGCCCTTAGGGGCCGCCACGTATAGCTTCAATTTATGTTGTAGCATCGGTTATTGCTCTGGTTACGAATGACCAAGTTTATCGATGGCAACCACCACTACTTTTAATATATGGAGATGCGCACCTAGAAAATCATGGAATAGACCTATGTGTCGGCCAATGTCGGGGCAGAGATAGGGACCATGAAAGCATGGGATTCAATTRAACCTTTTCGGGMAATTCCTAGCRTAGAAGAGGGATGCTAATATGCTAACAGCTCAGGCATGGCCTCAAAAAAGAAAGAAGTTCTTTATAATTTGAATCAAGAAAGACAATGACTTTACGAGATCTTGATCCGTTCGATGCCTTCACTTGTGAACAACAGGGACCCATTCTATTGATTGCTTCTCTCCCCCGGCTCTAACAAACCGATTTTTCTTTCTCATAGAATTAGGAAAATCATTAGATTCTTCTTCCTTCTTTCAGGTTGTCTACGAACCCTTCTTCTCATATGAAATTTTCTATTCTTTCTTTGAACCCAAAGAGAAAGGGAAAATAGTGGACAATTTCACACTTTCTGAATGAGCCATTTTATCGAATGTGAAAGCGAATCACAAGACATTCATTCATTTCAAGAAAGTTTCATTTGTGGCAAAACCGAATCTTTGTCTGAAGTACATCATCGCTTTAACTGCCTACTCATAGACCTCAGGACCATTGGAAGAGAATATTTCAACTCTGAAATACTGACAAAATTCTTAGAATGTTTTCCAGAATCATGGGACAGTTATACCATGTGTCTCAAAATGTCAAAAGACATGTCCTCTCTCTCTCTCTCTCTCTCAGAGAACTCTATATGAGATGGTGCTCAATCATGAGCAATCTCGTCAGCTAAAGAAGAATCTCATAATCAAAGTAGTCAAAAATATCTCCTATAGCTTTACTGTCTAAGACTCCTTCAGTGACTATTCATTTTCTCACAATCACTGAGTTAGATCCATCTAACTCTAAGGACTTAACAAACGCTGATCTTTGAGAGTTTGATGAGTCATTGGCTCTTCTTACAAATTGGTTTAGAAGATTTGCAAGAAAAAGTAACTTTTGTAGACCTCCTACTCTAACTATCGTTGGAAAGCCAAAATCAATCCCGATTGACAAGGTTTCAGCGATCTGCTATAACTGTTAACGCAAAGGACACTTTGCAAATGAATACAGGTGTAAAAAAGTTATGAAGCCATCTTTCACTTCATCCTTCTTCAAACCAAAAGACGATAAATTTGTGAAATTGAAGGAGAAGTACAAAAAGATGAAGAACTACCAACGTAAAGGCAAGGGTCTTATCACTGAAGAATATGATTAGGCTGATTCATCTGACGAATCTTTTTTAGACGATGAAGACATGACCTATCTCTGTCTTATGGCCAACATCAAGGAAGTTAAACACGAACCATCTAAGTCTTCATCTTTCAAATGATTCTTAAATCTCAACTCATGTACCAAATCTAATTGATCTGTCTAATTATGGAACTGATAGTCTTTTTGTGTTAGATACACTGACTGTGGACCTTTGCAATGCATTGAATGGAAAATCCAAAGCTGAAGAGTTTTAATCTTGATTTACAAGAACAACTTGAAAATTTTCATTCAAAAATCAAAGAACATACTAAGATTGAAGAAAATCTTAAGGATAAAGTCATTGTAAACCAAATAATCAGTATGAACGGGAGCAAGTTATCATTGAGTGTGAGCAAGCTATTACTGAACTCAAAGCTGAAAAGGCTACCATTGAAGGATGGTGTAAAGCCTCTATTATAGCTAATGAGATCATAAATGCTCATATACCCAACAAGGTTAAGAGTGGTCTTGGGACACTCTTCAGACTGGGAAGACCATGTCAGTGACAAATCCATGTTAAGATTTGGAACTTTTTCTCTCCATCCCTAACACTTCTTTCACTCAATGTTCCTCCACATATGAGTCTAAGCCTATATTTAAGAAAACTCCTAAGAGTTTAAAATGCTTAGAGGATGGTAAATCCATTGCTAACAATCCTGAAAAGGCCAAAGAAAACCAAAAGCTGAAAAAGGCTTCTTCTAAACCTTCATCTTGTCAACCTTCAACCCTCTGATGAAAAGATCTTTGGACTCCTTCAGAGATCAAATACAAAGCTAAAAGTTGATCTTTCACCTAAGAAATCTGAGAAACTAGTAGTTCCCCCAGAACTTCTAAAAAAGGTATTCTTGGACCAAGCCCTTCTCATCTTAAGCTTTCTAACTCTCATGCTTCTAGCCCTAAAGCTTCCTTCAGCTATAGGAAGTGTTATCAATATGATGAAACTACTCACATAGCCAGCAAGTATCTTGTTGCTATCAAAGCTGAGAAATCAAATAGAGTAAAGAAAATCACCAAAGTTGAAAAACTCGCAAAAGTGAAAACCACCACAAAAGTTGGTAAACCAACTAAAGTGAAGAGAACCATTGAAGCTGAGCCATCAGGCTCAGTGAAAAAACGTTGAAATCTCCACAAGCACGAACTTAGTTGGACCCATCGTGAAATGGGTACCAAAGCAAAATTAATATCCTTTATATTGCAGGGAGTCAAAGGCATCTAGTACAAGGAGGAAAAAGGTCCCTCAGTGACCTTTGGGGGTGACAGAAAATGATATACCAAAAGTTTTGGTGTATTAACCAATGGAGTAACCACATTTAGATGAGTTGCTTACGTTAAAGGACTAAAGAATAATCTTCTCACATCAGTCAACTATGTGATAAGGACTTCTGTTGGTCCCGTAAGGGTCTACAAGAATAGAAACAGTTTGTAGAAGGGGGGATGAATACAAACACAGTATTTTCAAATTTAAAATATATATTGATAGAGAAGATCAATACAGATTTTACAAGACTGTTTGCTAAAAGATAAGGTAATGAAAACCTATCT
>NW_020203875.1:13920-15855 GCF_001531365.2 Cynara cardunculus var. scolymus | reverse complement strand
CCAAGCTCTAACGTCTCACGCCCTATCTTTCGTTCAAAATCGATACGAGAAGGTCGTGCTTGTGAAAAAGCCCAACAACTACTATTTTGTTCCTTCATCAACAGGTTTTCCTGACTTCACTTTTCCATTACTAGAAATTCTTCAAAACCATCCCCTGTACTATGCCCTATCAGCCACCAAACCGACTCCCGAGTCATACATAACCCAATTCCTTCTATGTTCTTATATAACAACCATAGACGACACTGGCCTGAGCATCGTTGGTTATGCATCTCGCCCTACCAATAAATCATTAGTGCCAATGGAACTTAATATGGAAAAACTTCGAACAGCTCTTCACTTACCCACACTGGAAACTCTTAATTTGGATGCCTTTGCTGCAACCCCGACAGATGAGGAATTAATTCAATTCCTTGAATTCCATTCCTATGCGATCCAAATTGTCAAAAGAACACAGTTCAAGCGCAAAGGACTTCCCCCTATCTGGAATACCCTGTTCTCAATCGTCAACTGCTGATTGACAGGGAAGGTTGGAAGCCACGACCAAACCTCCCACGCAATGCTCTCAATCGTATATGGGAAATACTTCAACCTGCCTCTCGATTACACACAACTTATATTTGAGGATATGGTTGGATTGATCAAAAAGAAATGCATGACACAGAGGGGAGAAAAGTCCAAGGTCAAGACGTAGAAGAAGGCCAAGGAAGACCTCAACCATCCAAACCTCATTCTACAGAGGTTCTTTGGCCTCATCTTTGGGGATTTGATCGCAGCAAAGCTACCTTCTGTCGAGCCTAACGTGAGGCTATATCCCTTCAAGGAGTTCCATCCAACTGAGCATGAACAAGGGTACAGAAGCCCCAGACCACTATCAAAAGTCATGCTCAGGTACCTTAGTCATGAAGATAGGAAATCCTATAGATGTGGATTCAGGAGGCCAGAGCCGGTCCCTGAAACCCCTCCACGCATAGGAATCCCTCTAGGTGAGAGTGTACAAAAAATGAGGGTAGAGGGACGAACAGAGGAGCCAGAAGCGGTTGGAAAGGTGAGTGAGGCAGGACCTAGAATAAAAAGTCCCCCACCCAAGAAGACCAAGAAGACACATAAGGGTGTCGACTCTTCTGTGAAGAAGAAGGGGAAGAAGAGGCCCGCAGAGGAAGAGGGCCCAAGTAGTCCTCTGTAGAAGCCCAGGAAGAAGAAATCAAAGAAGGCCCAACCCGCAGAGGTTGTGGTCACAGAGGCTGCTGTTCAAGAGAGCCCCGTAGAGGCTAATACAAAGCGCAGAAGGTTGTGCAAGGTCGTTCAAGAGGAGTCCCCAACAGAACAGATCCAAGATGTTCTCTTCCATATTTAACAAGGATTCAAAGCGCCAGTAAATGTGACAGAGTTGGGGACAGAGGTCGTCTTAGATGAAGAAGAAGAAGAAGAAGAAGAAGAAGAGATGGAGTTAGGTGAGGGAGTAAAAGATACCAAAGGTACACATCCTAGCCCTCCTCCCAGTGCTACCCATGTTACTAGGGACCCTGTTCTAGAGGGATCCCCTATTGAAAAAGGCGCGCACACGCCAAGCCCAACCCAAGCTAACCTCGTAGAGGACATTCTTCAGTCCTCTGTCGATCGCACAGCCGGGCAACCACATACTACTCCTACATCCTCTCAAAAGGATGAAGGTTTTACTAATAAGAGTCCCATCGCCAAAGGACTCGTCACATCTCAAAGAGGCATTTGTTGCCTCTCCACACATGAGTGACCAACTAGAATATGCTTCAGAGGCATATGTGAGAGTCATAGAGACAGAGGGTCTAGAACGCCCAATGTCCACACTCGATCCCTCTGCCATGTTAGGCTCTGAACCTACAAGGCAAGAAATCGACAGAACACGGGTAGGCTCTCCTCCTGGAGATGTACGAGGATCCCGTGGAAGTCCTTGAG
>NW_020203875.1:5395-11550 GCF_001531365.2 Cynara cardunculus var. scolymus | reverse complement strand
TTTGAAGCTATTCTCTCGTGTTCTTCATATTCATCATCTGAGTGTTCTTGATTAATTTCTTACTTTGTTTGTTCATATATTGTTTCCGTTGCACTGTTATTGTTCTTAAAGATCATCCAGAGTATTTGGTTGATATCAAAACTGAGTTTACAGGTCCTAACAGTGGTGCATATTTGTGATAAGTTATTCTGGTGGAAACATTATTATATTCAAAAACTTATACCTTCATGGTTAATAAACCATGAATTTTATAATGAAAAAACCACCACCCAAGATTATTTCTATTGGTTAAAGCTTTCATCGCCTATGAGTTTTTAATAATCTTCACCGCCATGGTGGGAGTATTTAAAGAAATAAAAAGATAAGATTCTATCTTATCATTTTCATTTTGAAGAAAAATCTGTTGAAAGAGAAAAAGAGTGTTGTGGCGGTGAGAAGTGTTCTTGAACAAATCTTTTGTTCAAAGCTATTTGAAGAGCTTGTGATTTGCTGTGTGTTTTTAAAAACTACAAAATCTGTGATTGTTAAGGTGAGTTTTTAAACTACCGTTGATTATAAACTGTGAGTTTTAAAAATACTGTTGATTATACACTGTGAGTTTTTGWTGACTATAAYCTTTATATATTTKDTTATATAAACTGCTGGGTTTTGATATTGGTTTTGAAGAAAAGATGGTGAAAACTATTTTGATAGTTTAAAGGTGTTATTGTTATATGTTTGAGTATTAAAAACTGTTTTGGAAAAGATAAAGAAGAGATTGCTTCTTTAAAAYAGTTTKGGWAATRATRTCCTGTTTTGAGGATTTAAAAGGGATATGATGTTTTTGGAAATCATTGAAAGAATAGATTGTTCTTGAGTTTGAAAGGTTTTAATGATAAAACTGTTGGTTGAAAACTATAGAGAATATTCTTTTAAGACAATTGTGATTTTGATATGTCTTCATTTGGAATTAATCTATAGATTTTATGGATAAAACTATGAATGAGGATTCGATAAGATGGTCCTTCATCCGAACTAATTCATAGATTTTGAAGAAGAAATAAGGGTGGCATATGAAGGAGAGGTGTCTTTTGGAATAAGGGTAGCATATCAAGGAGATGTGTCTTTTGGAATAAGGGTGACAAATCAAGGAGATGTGTACCTTTGGATATAAGCGTGGCAATTGTGTGTGAATATTATAGCTCTTACTATTATGTCTTTTAAGACTACAATAGATTTGAGTCCTTACTTCTTTGTGATTTGAGAACTCAAAGATATTGTTCTTATTAGRAATAATAGTATTGATGTTATTGAGAAGGGAAAAACTTGGCCTATGGCCATTGATATTGGTTAATAGTGTTTTGGAACAAAATGGTCATTTTTATTAGGAATTAGAGGGGCTCTGGTTGGTCCTTATTATCGGACCACAGGATTCTGGTTATTGATTTGGAGAATGAGCAAGTTTTTACTAAATGTATTAATTGGATCAGAGGCTCTGTATCTATTGATAAAAGCTTTTATGTCAAAATCATATTTTAGAAGTTTTTAAGAAAATGATTTTATACTTAGAATCCTTTTATGAAAAACAGACTAGAGAGGCTCTAGTTGGCTTATACGTTGAACCAGAAGCTCTGGTTAGTGCAACCAGAGGCTCTGGTCGAGGAACCAGAAGCTTTGGAAGAGAGACCAGAGGGGCTCTGGTCCAAGTTATTGAAATATATTCCAAGTCTGGTTAGTACAACCRGAGGCTCTGGTCGAGGAACCAGAAGCTCTGGAAGAGAGACCAGAGGGGATCTGGTCTTGGTTATTGAAATATATTCCAAGTGTAGTTTGGAACCAGATGCTCGATGGACAAAAACATAATCTGATTTTATTCCACATTTTTGTGAAATGATTATTTGATAAATGATTTGGTGATCTTCACCCTGCTTTACATAAAAGGGAACCTCACTAGACATTCATGTCTAACCCTCATTGCGTGTTTTCAAAAATATGTGTGCAGGTAATAATAATAAGGGAAAGAGGATTATGTGAATTACTTTCCTATGTGCTTAGCTGTTTTGGAAGCATAGATGCTAGGATGCAAAAGCATGTACTTTTGGAATTTTTGGGTTGCATATTTTACATTATAGAATCTTGTATCAATGATCTATGTGGGGAAAAACATGTATTCTCAATATAAAATATGTGTTATATGCAATGTAAGGATTGTGGGTGTTACAAGTTGTCTGTATTTTAACAGATAAGTTGTGTTCGGTTGTTGTGCTGAATAAACAGTCTGAATGTCAAAAATGACCATTTTACCCCCAATCTTTATTTTTGTTTCAATAAAACAACAGTTTGATAAAAATGTTGAACAATTGATTTATAATTATATAAAAAAATATCAATTTAAAAGTTTTTTTAAAATAATAACAACTTGATTAACATAAGTAAATGAGTTAAATGCTATAATCAAAACAACATTAATAAGTCCTTATAATAAAAACAAGTCAACATCATAGTTTGGATACAATTTAAAATATCAAACATTTGAAACTAGTCCATTTGCAATTTGAGCTCGCAAATTAGCCATATATTGTATGCAATTAACACCTCATTATGATCTATCTAGTTCCGCTTCTCCACTTCCAACATCTTCTTCTTCTTGATTGGTGAAAATGGTGTCTTTGTTGTACTCCACGAAAAGTTGATTTTGAATATTACATTTTCTTATAAAGTTGTGTATCGTGAAACAAGCAATGACCACATTTATTTGTTTTGTAAATGTAAAAAGATTCATTTGCTTAAAGATTGGGAATCTAGTTTTCAAGACACCGTAAGCACGCTCAATGACATCTCGAAGTTGTGCATCTGCATGATTGAACTTTTCTTCTTTAGTTAAAGCATGTTTGCGTTGATAATCTACTATCTGATACCTCGTGTTATTATGGAGCTAAAAATCCACGAACGTTTGGAATATGCAGCATCACAAAGATAATTTTTATCTGTATGCGACAAATGATTAGGAAAACATGCAAACATTATTTCAAATAAAACAAGTTCGATATAAGTAAAATGATGTATACCTTTGGGTTGAAAAGGAAAACCATAATTTAGGTTAAATGCAACTTTAGTTAGTAGTCTAGAATCATGTGCAACGTCTTCCCATCCGGCCCAAACGAATGTGAATATCATATTGAAATCACATATTCCTAGAACATTTTGGTAGCATTGACCACCTTCTCTTCATCTGTATGTAGTTTGATGACTGGCAGATACGACTGCATTTATGAGTGCCCCGTCTAGTGCACCAATTGCACCCTTCATTGATGAAAAATGTTTAAAATGTTAAGGCTTTGTACTTAACTATAAAAAACTATAAAAACAAAGTTTACCGAAAATATTTCTCTCAAACGACTTAGCCGATTTGACATGATCTCCGTGTTTGTTTCAATCGCTGCTGGACAGACAATTTCTCTCGCAAACTTCAACATTCCCCGTAGAACTTCATGAAAACAACTATGGACAGTGTCTATGGAATGTTGAAATCTTCGTTTGATCACTCTATAACGTAACGTTATATCTTATCATTGTTAAAAACATAACTATTTTCTCCTCGACACTTACAAATCTACCATCTTTTACCCAACCCCTTTGTTTAAAGTGATTGAATAGTAATACATATATTTACGAGACATACACATCAGCTCCTAACATTGCAAAAACTAGATCTATGTAGAAACTCTTGTGTGTATCCATGTCCACTCATAGCCGAAGTGCTATCTCGTACCATCTCGATTCTTGTTGAAGAATTTATTCTTCGTCTTAAATACCAAAATGATAAGAGTTACGAATTAACGTTCTTCTTTGTAAGTAAACATATCTAAAATTTCAAAAAAAAAAAAAAAAAAAAATCATAAATCAACTTGTAAACATCATTTATATACCTAAAATTGCAAAAATAACTGTAGAACAACTTGTAAACATCATTTATGTAACACCCCGTACCACACATTGCATGTAACACATACTTCATATAAAAGAAATACATGTTATACCTCACATTGGTCCCTTAATACAAGAATCTACCAGTATAAAATACAAGGTCCAAAAAAATTCAAAAGACAAATTCTTGTACTAATCCACGGTCATCTACCAAAACTATACATATCATCATCCATTCTTCATGCAGGTAAACATATAGGGAAATTATCACCCATTTTTCCTTTTCCCTTACCTTCAGCACTTCCTGCAATACATATTAAAATCACAAAACGAGGGTTAGACCAAAAGGTCTAGTGAGTTACCCTATTTATGTAATTGCAGGGTGAAAATCACCAAAACCTTTAAGTAAAACAACTTTTCATATATATAACAAATATATGAACAAGTAAGAATATGATATCAATACCTTTCACTTTTCAAGCCAAATTCTCTATTTGCAATCTATACATCAAATCCAAACAGGTTTACATTAATCAATTGGAATGATACTATTAAACCTCTTAAATCAATTAAGGTTTAATCAAAGTTTCAAGCCAAACCTATTAAATCCTCTTCTATAACTTCCAGACTATGATTTTCATTAAGAACCCTGATCCTAAATATTTAAATCACAAAGAAATAAAGGTTCCAGACCACGGTAATTTAAGGGATATAATAGTAAGAGTTATATCATGAAACACACACATACAAATGTCACCCTTATATCCAAATGTACACCTCTCCTTGATATGCCACCCTTATCCTATGGTACACACCTCTCCTTGATATGCCACCCTTATTTACTCATCAAAATATTTCATGAAATAATTCCATTAAGAATAGACCGCAGTCAATGGAATTAGTATATGTTCAAATTCATTTTGTCAAAATTCCCATTTATTGTTCTAAAAGAATCATTTTTTTAACAAAGCAACGAGTAATCCGGTCAACCTTGTCCGGATTAATAATCCGGACAACACTATGCATACTTGTCCGATTTAAAATAAACCGGTCATCTTATAGTCGTATTCCTACTTATCCGTTCAAAATATTTAACACATATTCATAATTCAAAAATCACTCAAACTGTAAACATGTCCGGTTTAATGTCTAAATCGCTTGACTTTCATCCGATTTAAGGCCACATTGCTCATGCCTTAAGCGATTTAGTCTAGATCCGGTCAAGCTTTGATCGATGAAGTAGTAAACCGCTCAACCCTCATCCGGTTTAAGACTAAACCGCTCAACCCTCATCCGGTTTAGGTTTAATCCGGACAATATTCAAATAGTTTAAACTTCAAATCAGATCAAAAGTTTATACAATCAATTTATGCAATTATAAAGAGTTTCAAAGCTGTTAAACCACTCACCTTGAAAAGCCTTTTGAAACCAGTCTTTGAAAATCTTAGATTATAGTCCGGTCAACTCTTCTTCTTCTTAAATCGCTCAAAGAGGGTCTCAAAAATAGAAAAAAAATTCAAATGGAGGCTCAACCTCCCTTTTATATTCTCCAAATAAAGAAAGTCGGCTATTACAACCGACATCATATACATTCCTTCACACTTAATCACATAATCACACACATACACATGCACATACATGCATGCATATCATACAGACATATATATATATATATATATATTGTCACACCCCGCTAAAGGGAAAAGACGAGATGTAACAGGCAAGCGAGTCATAACAACAGTTAATAAATAACACCATTCCAAGTTGTTCAAAAACAAAACAAGTTTATCGACATAACTGAAACTAGAATTGAATACACTTTTTTCAAAATACTTCAAATTCGGACTTAATCGATCTTGCCACGAGTATGCTCCCAAAATAGAACCAACTTTACTTAAATCCTGAAAAGCATGAAAATAAAACAAGGTCAACTACAAAGAGTTGGTGAGTTCATGGGTTTTCATATGCACAAAACATTTCAATGCATAAACCAAGTAATTGCAAACTTATGCGAATTCTTTGCACTTAATAAAAGTAAATCTCTCACGATGTAGAACTTGAGACACTACTGAGCCTTACCTGACCAACTGTCCCATTAATTTTCGAACAACCAAAAGTAGCCCGTACACTACTTAGGTCCCACAGTTCGATACAGTACTAATTCAGTGGTGGTCCAAATTCCACATGATTAGACCGAGAAAACATAGGTAATGTGCACCCCTTTCTGGGTGGGACTGTCAACACAATAG
>NW_020203875.1:2448-4200 GCF_001531365.2 Cynara cardunculus var. scolymus | reverse complement strand
TTAAATTCTTAAATACAAAACTTAAAATATCAACTTTATTTTATTTGGAGCATTTCAAGACTATTTGGCATTGCACAAGTTAACTTTGCCAATTACCCGCCGAAACGTGATCTTCCGAACTAATCTTGGGAATTAAGCGAGACGTTCTCTAATCATCATAGTTAAATCCTAGAAAGACTTATTTCTCAATAAAGATCCTAAAATAAGGTACTAACCTGAAATTCCCGAAATGACGGATTGTCACACACACATATATATATATATATATATATATCATACAAACATGTGCATTCCTAAATACACATAATCTCATTCATGTATCTACATTATGCACATTTTCACATACTAACATGATCAAATGTATCAATTTATCATGCTGTCACGTAATCACATATAACAAATAATCACATATTTATTACCTCAGGTGACCACCAAGATCTGGTTATCACATCATCCACCCCTAAAAAGAATTCCGTCCCGGAATTCCTTTAATTAAAGAGCCAATGGTATTCTGATCTCGTCTTTGACTCCAATTCCCATGTCGCTTCTGGTCCTTTGTGAAACCTCCACTGAACCTTAACCAGACTTATCTTTTTGTTTCTCAACACCCTGATCTTTTGGTCAATTATAGCTTCTGGTGTTTCCACAAAGTTTAGCTTACTATCGAATTTAATCTCTGGCATCGGTATAGCTAGACTCAGATCAGTCAAACATTTCTGCAGATTCGACACGTGGAAAGTGTTGTGAATCAGACTCAATTCTTCTGGCAGCTCTAACTGATATGATACTGTGTTAAACCCCATAATTCATAATGTAAAAAGTAATGAAAAACAATAAGTGATGAAGAACCAGAAGACCGATGAAGACATCAAGGCAGAAACGGCTGAGTCTGGAGCACAACCAGAGGACCGATGGACGACCAAGGATGCGATGGAAAGTGCATCTCCATCGACCCTCTGGTCATATACACTTAGAGAATTATCCAGCAATTCATCCTGAAGCATGCGATGAAGTCTTAAAGATAAGGATGATCCATCACACCATGAATGACAGCTGGAGATGACAAGTCAACAGCTAGACTTCGAGTTTATCTTTGATATTAAAGCTTGTCCATAATTTAGATAAACGTTATCTGTTAATAGAAGATTAGCTAAAATATCTCACTAGATAGTTATCTTCTTATTAGCTTATTAGTATAAATAGGTGGTTAGGCCTATTGTAAAAAGTAGCTTTTCGTTTTTATTATTTATAAAGGGAAATCTTTGACGCTCAAGATTGTTCTTAATTGTTCTTACTTTTTTCTTGAGTGTTCATCACTTTATTCATCAAATCACTATAATTTGGTTATTATTAACTAGATTAGTAGTGTTATTGAGAGATTTGGGATCAACAATTGGTATCAGAGCCAAATCGATTAACTTCTGTCGATTTGATATTTCTGTAGTAGATTCAATTTTTTTGAACAATACTCTTTCATGAACTGCTTCCTGCTCGACTGCAGTTTGGACCCAAAAAATTCATCAATTCATCATATGATTAAATGTTTTAATCAAATTCCTTTTAAGGGATTTGTTCTTGGATGAATACGAACCTATTTTGATCATAATTTTTTTTGTTTATTTGATGGAGTTTCTTGGAGTTAGTTGAACTTTTGAACCTTGATTTTGTCAGATCTACGCATAGGCGTTAAGCAAGAGTTCATGGTACTCACAGCCTAAGGCAATTGGCGTTCTATTTGCCAAACGTATAATT
>NW_020203875.1:0-1623 GCF_001531365.2 Cynara cardunculus var. scolymus | reverse complement strand
TATCCTCTGGTTGGTCTATCCTCTGGTTGGTCTAACCTTTGGTTGGTCTATCCTCTGGTTGGTCTATGCTCTGGATGACTATCTTCAGAATTTTGAAGGATGATGCTGATCCCATTTTCGATAATGATTATTTTCTTGTTTATAGGATTTAGTTACCTTATTTATAGGATTCAATTATCATGTAAATATCRYCTATATAAGAAGTGATACAGGCATATAATAGAAGTGAGATGAATTATCAACACTTTGTAACACACAGATTCAAACACATCACATGAGAGTCGATTAGGGTTTTTGAGAGATTGTATTTTCCATTCAATAAAGAAAGCGACGGCCGATTTCTATTCATCTTCTTCTACAAATCTCTTTTTAACAATTGGTATCAGAGACGATTGATTGATTTTCCAATCAAGACGATCAAACAAAAATCTCTCAATTTTTGACCTTCTCTCTCGTCAAAACACAAATCCTTCTCTTCAAAATTCTCAATGTCCAACTGGAATTCTACTTATAGCGTTGACTCCCTCACCAAGCCTCCAACTCTTCAACGAGAAAAATATCCACAATGGAAGATCAGAATGGTGAATTTCTTGGAAGGAATGGACAGGAACCTCCTTCGATCTGTAATGGAGGGTCCTTACATCCCACAAACTTTTGTCCCAAGAGTTCCAGGAACAAACACCACGGCTGAAATTCCTGCCTACTATATGCCTAAAGATGAAAAAAATTGGGATGAAGACAACATGGAAAGAGTAGAAATAGACAAGAAGGACAAACGATTGATAATCATGGTCATATCCAATGAAATCTTCCAATCCCTCGACGCATGTTCCACAGCCAAGGAACTATGGGATGAACTGGCAAGCCAACTGGAAGGAGGAGCAAAAAGGAGAAAAAATCATAGAGCACAATGTCTAAACGAATATACTAATTTCAAGGCCCTTCCTGATGAACCAATACAGAAGACGTATGATCGTTTTAACACATTGATCAATCAATGTCGTTGAAACGACATCTCCAAAACTAAGGAAGAAAACAACGTTTTATTCCTAAAAAGTCTGGGCGATGAATGGACTCAGCTGTCTATGTCCCTTCAAGCAAACCAGGACCTAGACAGCTGGTCACTTCATGATCTGTATGGAATGCTTGCAGCACAAGAGAATGACATAATGAAAAAGAAGGTTTCCATTGGTGGACCTCTTGCCCTTGCTGCCGATGAAAAGGAAAAATCAAGGACTTCTACCAAGAAGGCAAGAAAGCATTGGTAGTAGAATCAAAATCTGAAGAAGAAACTTCTGAATCAGATGATGAAATTAAAGCTTTTTCCAAATCTTTGGCCTTGATAACAAAGCAGTTCCAGAGAAAGTTCATCAAGAAACCCTATGAACGAAAATTGTTCAAAAGGGAAAGGTACCAGTCTTCGTATGAAAGGAAGCCATCCAAATTTCATCAGAGGGAAGATAGAAGAGATGGGAGAGAAGAAAGAGAAGAAAGAAGACAAGGATGGAAGGAAGGATGACCTTCGATGCCTTAGATGTGGAAAGCTCGGTCATTTCTCCAAAGAATGCCGAGGACGATTGGTAAAGGATGCTGATTATTACAAGAACAAATACAAATATAATT
>NW_020203874.1:14456-16130 GCF_001531365.2 Cynara cardunculus var. scolymus | reverse complement strand
AGTCAGAATATCCCAAATATGTTTGAAAAGTAAGCACCGATTCCAGATCGCAAGTCTTTTCATACCAAGACCCCCATTTTTAATAGGCAAACAAACCCTATCCCAAGCAACTCGACATTTTCCCAACTGACCCTCTGCTTTATTCCATAAAAAATTACGAAACAGCTGCTCTATTTCATGGATTGTGGTTGCGGGTACAAGGAATACCGACATCCAATAGGTTTGCATAGAATGAAGAACAGAAATGATAAGCTATCGTCTTCCTCCATAAGAAAGAAATTTGTTCTTCCAATTCAAAAGTCGAGATTTAAGCTTTAGAACAAGGGGATTAAAATCGCGTACCTTCAATCGAACTGGGGATAAAGGAACTCCCAGGTAACGAATAGGGAACACCCCCGGCCGAAAAGGTAAGCTATTATGAATAAGATTTTGAACCTCCAACCCTACATTCCCGAAAAGCATTTCACTTTTTTCCAGACTCGGAGACAAACCTGATCGTTCTTCAAATAATTGGAGAGCACGCTTGATAACTTCCACCGAGGTAGTATCCCCCCGAGAAAAAATAAACAAATCATCCGCAAAGCATAAATTGGTCAACTTGATCTCAGCACATCCTTGATGGTACGCAAAATTTGCCTCCTCCTCAATACATTTTGAAAGAAGCATCGAAAGACCTTCTATAACCACAGTAAACAAGTAAGGAGATAAAGGATCCCCTTGTCGGAGGCCCCGCTTACCTAGAAAGAACCCCTTCGGTTGTCCATTAACACAGATGGAGAATGAAGGCGAAGAGATTAGAGTCTTTATCCAGTTAATCATAACTGGATGAAAACCCATTCCCTTTAGCATCACTAACAGAAATTGCCAGTCAACTGTATCATAGGCTTTCCGAATGTCAATCTTAAACGCACATTTTGGTTCCCCTTCAAATTTTTGATAACCAGCAACAAGTTCATGCGCCATTAAGATATTATCCGTGATCTGACGCCCTAGGATGAACGCAGATTGGGCCCTGCTAACAAGAACATCCAAAGAGCCTTTTATCCGTTCATCAATAATTTTACTGATACATTTCAGCAACACATTACAACAGGCAATTGGGCGAAAATCAGTAACACATGAAGCATTAGGAACCTTCGGGACGAGACAAAGAAGGGTATGGTTCAGCTGATATTCCAAAGTTCCAGAATAGAAAAAGTTATGTATCCCAATGAGAACGTCCTTACCCACCACGCTCCAAGCCGCTTTAAAGAATTTTGACGAAAACCCATCAGGTCCTAGCGCCTTATCATTCCCAATATCAAACAGAGCATCCTTTATTTCCAAATCCGAAATCGGCCTGATTAAGTGCAAAGATTCCGATAACGAAAGAGATTGATCAAACGAGCAATCCACTATGGAATGAGGAACCAGCATATTAGAAGTACCCAGAATTCCTTCAAAGTGATTAATTGCTTTTGGAACATCCTGATGCTCAAAAACAGTACCAAAAGAATCCCTAATAGTAGCAATATGGCTCCTATTACGCTTCTTTTTCATAGCATGGAAGAAGAACTTTGAGTTTCCATCMCCTTCATTAAGCCAAGAGATCTTAGCTTTTTGTCGAACCATATCCTCTTGATCATTTCTAGCCTTTTGATATGCTAGTAAGAGGTGAGCAATATCCTCTTTCAG
>NW_020203874.1:1940-10636 GCF_001531365.2 Cynara cardunculus var. scolymus | reverse complement strand
CAAAAGCTTTATTCTTAACACAGAATCTTCAAGAACACCTTAACTCACACATAGGTTCTTTTCTAAGAGAGTGACAGTGATAAGGATAACCTTATCAAACTCTTCTTTAAATACTCTCACCTAGGCGGTGGAGGAGTTTAATAATAAAACTTCAAAGGCGGTGAAAGCTTTTGTCCAATAGAAATAACTTTGGGTGGTGGATTTTGCATTATAAAATTCATGATTTCTTAACCATGAAGATATAAGCTTTAAATAATAGAATAATGATTCCACCCGAATAGTTTATCACAATAAGCACCACCTCATGTATGCTTCACACCACATGTATGCATGTATAAATCATATATGTCATGTCATCTTTTCACATATTAATCAAGTAAAATTCTTAAATGATGAAATAAGTAGTCTACGAATTTATCAAGTTCATTCATTCAAAATAAAGTAAAAAGAATGAAAGAAAAATTTGAAAATAATGTTTGTTCAAATATTCTAAATGCCTATTGGAATCGAAAACAACATATAGTCAAATTACCATAAAATAAAGACTTTGATGAGAAAAATATTCCTTCTAGATCGAGATCTATTCATATGTCTTCTGAATTACAAGAACATTGTAAAACAGAAATTCAAGATTTACTTCAAAAGAAACTTATAATACCTTCCAAGGTCTTGCTCGGCATTCTATGTTATGAATACTGCAGAATTAGAAAGAGGTTCTCCTCGACTTGTAATCAATTACAAACCTCTAAACAAAGTTTTAGAATGGATTAGATATCCTATTCTACATAAAAGAGATTTACTCAAAAATTTGCATGAAGCATAAATCTTTTCAAAGTTTGACATGAAATCTAGATTTTGGCAAATCCAAATTTATGAAAAAGATAAATATAAAACTGGTTTTAATGTTCCTTTTGGTCATTACGAATGGAATGTTATGCCCTTTGGACTCAAAAATGCTCCCTCAGAATTTCAAAATGATATTATCAACCCTTTAAGCTATTTTGCAATTGTTTACATTATTGATTTTTTAATCTTTTCGAAATCTATTGATCAACATTTCAAACATCTAGATTTATGTTATAATCTAATTCATAAGAATGGTTTAGTTGTCTCTGCCTCAAAAATGAGTCTTTTCCAAACTCAAATAAAGTTTTCAGGTCATGAAATTGTTCATAAAACTATAAAACCTATTCAAAGAAGTTTAAAGTTTGCTAATAAATTTCCAGATGAAATCAAAGACAAAACCCAATTACAAAGATTCTTAGGATGTTTAAATTATGTTCATGATTACTTCAAAGATTTAGGAATAATCTGTAAACCACTTTATCAAAGACTCAAGAAAAATCCAAAACCATGGACTCAAGAACATACTCAAATTGTTCAACATATAAAACCAAAGGTAAAATATTTACCATGTCTCCATATTCCTAACCCTAATGCTCAATTAATAGTCGAAACTGATGCAAGTAACATAGGATTTGGAGGAATACTCAAACAAAAATCAACTGATCAAATTAAAGAAGAATTAGTAAGATTCTTTTCAGGTGCCTGGAATAACACTCAAAAGAACTATTCTACAGTTAAAAAAGAAATTTTAAGTATTGTTTTATGTATAAAAAAGTTTGAAGATGATTTATACATGAAACCTTTTTTGTTAAGAATCGATTGTCAGTCTGCAAAACCAATTTTAGAAAATGACATCGAAAATATGATTTCAAAACAAATATTTGCAAGATGGCAAGCCTTGCTATGAAATTTTGATTTTTAAACAGAGATTTTATCAACGGAAAAGATAGCTCTTTACCAGATTTCTTATCAAGAGAGTTTTTACAGGGAAGATGACTTCTCAAAAGACTCTGTCCCCTGATCAAAAGAAAAAGACTCTTTTTCCATTCAAATCTACTCAAAGTGATCATTCTATAATTCCCATTTCTAATAGATTTTCTACCTTTTGTCAAACACCACTTCGTCCATACTATTCATCTCTGATTCAAAGTCCAAATAGTACTCCTTCAACACCATCAAATTCTGCTCCAAATAAATCCGTCTCTACTACTCCTTCAAAAACTGTTCAAAGGTCACCTTTCGCTCAAAAGAGTCTTTTAAAGCCTTCCACTCCTTCAAAATCCGATTCAAGTTCTTACTTACTCAACCCCTATAGCCAAACAGTTAAAATCCTTGAATATCATGAAATTCATCTTCAAAGCAAAGGATTTCAAGTACTCAATGACTATCTTTTCCAAAAAGGTTCTTTATTCATTAGCGATTCTTTCAAATCTAGAGAGTATTATGAAGCAATTCTAATAGACTCTAAATCTATTAGGGTTACTCATCGTTCAAATCAAACCAACTCTTCTCAAATAGATTTCAGTAAGGTTCAAATCCTTCGTGTCCTCTCTAATCAAGATTGGGGATCCCAACTCTATGATAGCAAACCTTTATCAAATTTTAGTCAAAACCCCTCTTATAATTTTTATGATTATCAAGATGCTTGGTATAATTTCTTATACCTAAGAAGTTACACCCATTCTTGGTTTTTGTACTTTGACAAAAATTATGATTGTAATTACCCAAGATGACTTGTCAGATGGTTCAAGTTTATGGGAAATATCCCACAAACCCTTCCTCCAAGGGTAAATGAAGGATTCAAAAAGTTCAAGGAAATCTTTGTTAAAGAAATTACAGAGTTTGAATATCTTCTCCAATGTACAATATTATTCAAAATACCATGGATTTTGTCATAGACCTTTAAGGTCGTCGATGCAAACGGTTCTTCCCCTCCATTATTACAAAGAATCACTAGAGTAAAATGGTGGGAAAAACTTCCTAATGATCAAATGCAGAAGATGACAATTCAAGGAGTTCTTGATTATTATTCAAACACTTTCGGTGCTCCGGCTTCTATTTCATCAGTGTCAAGCCAGAACAAAGAAGATGAAGAGATTAATCAATTTTTGGCCGCTGATTCAAAGAAGAACTAAAAAGACTTATTCAAGAGATTAAGCGAGGAAGTTCCCCTTCAAGTAGCTCAACTTCAAAATCAAATACCATGTGTCAAGTTTCTCAAAGTCTATATCAAGATAGTCGAGATCCCTACGAAGATTTTTAATCTTCAAAGGGTTGTGTGTGTGTGTTTTGGGTCATTGCTTTAGCAAGCAAATTCTTTGTATCTTATCAAAGTACATCTTATCAAAACATGTGAAATACGCTCTTTGGTATTTCAAATAACATCTTGTTCAAAACTATTATCTTATCAAAATAATTGCAGGCTGTTCATTATTGAAGATAGGTTCATTATTGAAGAAAAAGACACCAGAAGATTATTTTATTCAAAAGAAGAGACGTTAAAGTTTTGAAGAGAAGTTTTAGTCAAAAGATATCAATTATTATTCAAAAGAAGACAAGAAACTTTAGAGAAAAGAGATTCTATATGTCGATGGCTCTTCAATCAGCTTCAATAATTGCTCAAGAAGAAAGAAACGTGCCGGTTTCAAGTCCAATAATTGCTCAAGATGAAGGGAACGTGCCGGTCATTTTATTCAAGAATCCGCCTATAAAAGGATATAGAAGTTCTCATTCTAATCATCCTGAAAAAATCCGAAAAAATCCTAATCCAGAAATTATCCAATAACCCATAGAGAAAAACCCCAAGATCAAATGTTATGTCTAAGAAACCTTCTTTCAAATTCTCAACTTCTCAATGTTCGAAATCTTTAGATTTCAATCTAATCATTGCTCCTGATGTATGCTCAAATTGTCTCAACGACWATTGTATTCAAGCTTGTTTGATCAATAAAGGTATTTTTTCATACTTTTGCTTGCATATTCATTACTATATCACTCTATAAATTTATATTTCAATTATGATGAACGGTCCTGTCCCGAATGGTATCAGAGCCATGATTTATGTTCATAGGGAGGAAATGAGTTATGTTATTTATGTTAATAAATGCATCATGGAGATGAGCTTGTTCCATAAGAAAATGAGATTTTATAATGATAATTGGATATTAGCGTTGGTTAGCCTTGATGGGCGTTGGAGTAGCGTAAGTCACGCACCAGGGAGCGTAAGACGTGCAGCCGTACCAGTCCAAAGGAACCACTAATAGCCCAAAGATCATTAGAAAGATCAAATTTTCTTAGAAGAACAATACTCAGATCTAAGCACAATTGAGTTAATATAGATAAAATAATGAATTTATTCCCTAGAAGACATAATTCTGGCGATGAAATCAATGAAGAACAAGATCTTCATTTAAATTCATCACAAATTCATATTAGTGATATAGAACAAAGTTTATCAGACTAGACAATTTCAAAACAAGATGTTAATACAATTTATAAAATAGGTCATTTCGATTTTTTTCAAGGTTATTCAATTAAAGCAACAGAACAAACCTTATCAATTAATAAAGATTATGAAAATATTAACCTTTTATCAAAAACTGTTATAATTCAACACAGAAAGAAATATAAGTTCTTACATGTTGGATTAGTTTAAGTAGCAATCAAACCACTATTTAGACTAGGCATATATACCCCTGTCCTTTTAATTCTAAGAGATGCTAGACATACTAACTTTAAGAATTCAATATTAGCAATGGCAGAAACTAATATTTCTAATGGTCCAATTTAATTCAATTGTTATCCTAATTTCTCAGTAGGATTATTTGATCCAAATATTCTAGATACTTTAGTTTTAACAATTAAAACTAAGAATTTAGAATTCAAAGAAGATACCAAAGCTGTCGCAGTCATCTATCGAATTTGTTATAAGACTATGTCTTCAACAATCGAGCCAAAGACTAAGATAGCAAGTCCAAAAAATGAAACCATAATATTTGAATCAAATCCTCTACACACTAAAGGTCATATTCCAGAACGCCTTAAATGGAATGAAATTACTCAATCMTGTAACTGGAATCTTCAAAATATACATCAACCTAAACAAATAGAAAATTCTAATCAACAATCAAATATTATTGAACATGAAGATGGGTCAATAGATATTAATTTCGAGTCTTTTCCATTTGTTCCAGCAAGGTTTTCTATAAGATCAACCAGTAGCGTTGATGTGAAAACTCCTTTGATTTCAAAATCTAAATCTTTAAGATATGTAGATTTCAATACAAATATTCCAAAACCAATTTATCAAGAGAATGATTCTGAAGGATATAGTCCTACTCGTTCAGAAGTTTTATCTGAATTAAATAATTTCAAAAATCAATTATGAGTAATAAAATTCAAGTACGTCACGGGCTTTACGTAGATCATATAAGAATGATTAAACAAAAATGGAAAGCCATAGAAGAAATTCAAAATCACCTAGATAAATTAAGAAAAAATTTAGAGCATCTTCTAAAATATCAATATAGATTAAATCGAATACAATATGATCCTTATTTTATTCCAAATATCCCTCTAATAAAAAAAGATCTAGAACAAACAGAATTAAGTATAAATTCAATAGAAAATATATAGAAAAATGGCAAGAAATTATCAAAGGATATTTCCACGATATTAAAATACTTTCATCTCTCTTAGCTGAAAAAACCTGCTAAAAATGTCTCAATCAACAATTAATATGCAATATCTTTTCAAAGAATTTTATGTTGATCATAATAAAGAAAAACGAGAGTATTATTATAAAACAATTAATGATTCAAATAAAGAATTTTTGCATCAACTAGCATGAAGAAAATATATTAATCAAAATGATGTTCATATAACATTCTTTGAATGGTATGAAATGTCTTGTAGACAAAAAGGAACACCTAATGTAATTATAAATTTACAGGTACATATCTAAACTTGAATACTTTATTATATTTGGGAATGTGAATACGTGAATATTAATATTAAAYTTTGYAGATGTCTAGTCGAACTAGAAGATCTGAAAGAGTGGCTCGTCCTGAATCTGAGGAAAGGGAAGAAACACCCGTAAATCTACCGACCAGCATGTCTGGAAATAGAGGTCGAGGAAGACCTTAGGGGGCGAGGTAGAGGGAGGAGTCAGTCTCAGGAAAGGGGACGAACTGAAATACATTATGAGCAGGAAGAATCACACTCTGGGAATGCTTAGGGAGGAACGGTACCACACCTAGAATATATAACCAGAGATGTGTTAGCAGAAGAAATGGGGAAATTACGAGAAACTTTGATATCTATTATGAGGATACCTGCTAGAGTTGAAACGGAAAGAGTAGAGGTTTATCCATCTGCTCCAATCACTCATAAAAGAGAAGGAGATATAAAGACATTCTTGGCATGTAAACCACCAACTTTCTCTGGAGAAAGAGATCCGGTAAAAGCAATGTGCTGGATCAAGGAGATGGAATCTGTGTTTAACACTATCCGATGCCCGGAAACAGATAMAGTRCGATTTGYTGTTTCAGTATTGAAGTCAAATGCTTTATTCTGGTGGGAAGTAGAATCGTCTACCAGAACGGATGTTTTACAGTCTATGTCATGGATGGAATTTGTGGATCGATTTAAAAATCAGTTTTGCCCTAAAATTGCTGTAAGACAAATGGAGGAAGATTTTCTGAAGCTAGAACAAGGAAATAGAACTGTACGGGAGTATACTGAAAAATTTATTGAATACTCTCGTTTTACTGATCATTATGTTTCAACTGAATCAAGGAAAATAGAATGGTTTATTTGGGGTCTAAAGCCCTCAATCAGGGTATTTGTTATTGCAATGAACCCCAATACCTTTCCACTGACAGTAGAGGCGGCTGAAGTGACTGAAATAAACTAGAATAGACAGTCAGAAGGGAAGATTGTTGAGAAATGGAAATGGGAAGGACCTTCATTTTTTCGAGGACCCAAGACTGTGAGATATGACAACAGATCTGAACAAAAGAGCAGTACGAAAGTTCAGCAGGGTAATGATAAAATGGATCCGAGAAAATGTTATAAATATGGTGAAGCGGGTCATTTGTCCAGAAATTGTCCAACCAGCAAAAGTGTTTTAACTGTAACTCTCCGGATCATATTCGAACAAATTGCCCCTAGTTAAGAAATCCGCAGTTAACAATAGGGAGTAATGCATCGGGTAATCGGGGAAGAGTTACTGGAAACCAAGGAGGACAAGGAGGGGCGCGGGGACGATTCTTCCAAATGACCAAGAATGAGGCAGAAGCATCGCCAGATGTGGTACCAGGTACTTTTCTTCTGAATTCAATACGTGCTAAAGTGTTATTTGACTCTGGTGCAAACTTCTCGTTTGTATCACCATTGTTTGCTCAAAYTGCATRTYTGAATTCTGTGCTGCTTGATGATAAATTAGTAGTTGATACTACTAATAATCAAGAAACTGTGATAACCAGATCCTGGTTATTACCTAAGGTATTAAATACGTGATTATCTGATTTAAATGACTACGTGGTTGCATGATAAATTAATACATGTCAGTATGTGAAGTTGAGTATTATTTGAATATATATATATATATATGTATTTAGAAATGCATAGTATATATATATATATATATTCATTTGATGCATGCATGTGCTATGTATGTATGTGTGAGTGTGTATGTGGGTAGCATAAGGTGGATAAGGGGTGGGGGAAGGCGGTGTAGCCGACCTTCCATATTTGGAGGGTATAAAAGAGGCTTAACCTCTTCATTTGTTGACCCCCTGCTATTTTGAGAGAAATTTGAAAGGATTAGAGGAGTGTTGTCCGGTTTACAACAAGGGAGGTGATTTCAAGTTGATTTGAAGTGTTCAGTTTCAAAAGGAATCGACTTCTAGCATTTTGGGTTCAAAAGCTTGATAAGGTGAGTGGTTTCTAACCTTTTTGTATTAAGATTCTACTGGTTTCAATTACATGCTTCGTATTGTTCTTATTTGAAAAGAAAGCATGTTTATTTTTATTTAAGTGTTATCCGGACAAAGAGTGACCGAATAAGTTTAAACCGGACAAGCCTTCAACGGGGTGTTGTCCGGATATCTTTAAACCGGACAAGCCTCGTACGGGGTGTTGATCGGATTGTTTTTAAACCGGCTAAGTCTTGAGCGGTTTAGTGACCGGACTAGTCTAAACCGGACAAGCCGTGAGCGGTTTGTTGTCCGGAGTTGGTAAACCGGCTAAGTTTCAAGCGGTTTAGAATTGGTAGTGTTACTTAGAATTTTATACTGAGAAGTAGGAATACGACCACATGGGGACCGGTTTATTTTTAAACTGGACAAGTTTTGAATGGACTAGTGTCCGGATTTGTTATCCGTTCAAAGAAGAGTTTTATTCTAAGTATATTGTCCGAATTTGTTATCCGGACAAAACTTGAGTTTTTCTAAATATGTGGTGTTGATCGGACTTGTTGATCATATTTGAAATGATACTGTGTGATTGGATAAAAATTATTATTTTATCATAAAATGAAGTTTTGATATAAATGATTTTGGATTGATAAAAATTCCATGGCTGCGGTCTATTCGGAATTATTTTATAAATGTTTTGATGAAGGTATAAGGGTGGCATATCAAGGAGAAGTGTCCATTTGTTATAAGGGTGGCATATCAAGGAGAGGTGTCCATTTGTTATAAGGGTGGCATATCAAGGAGAGGTGTCCATTTGTTATAAGGGTGGCATATCAAGGAGATGTGTCCATTGGATATAAGGGTGGCATTGTATATGTGCGATTTTATATAACTCTTTCTATTATTTCCTTTAAGACTACCGTGGTCTGGAAT
>NW_020203874.1:0-1209 GCF_001531365.2 Cynara cardunculus var. scolymus | reverse complement strand
AATTACATCTGGCCAGTGTAATTATAAATTTACAGGTACATATCTGAACTTGAATACTTTATTATATTTGGGAATGTGAATATGTGAATATTAATATTAAACTTTGCAGATGTCTAGTCGAACTAGAAGATCTGAAAGAGTGGCTCGTTCTGAATCTGAGGAAAGGGAAGAAACACCTGCAAATCTACCGACTAGCATGTCTGGAAATAGGGGTCGAGGAAGACCAAGGGGACGAGGAAGAGGAAGGAGTCAGTCTCAGGGAAGGGGACGAACTGAAATACATTCTGAGCAGGAAGAATCACACTCTGGGAATGTTCAGGGAGGAACGGTACCACACCCAGAATATATAACCAGATATGTATTAGCAGAAGAGATGGGGAAGTTACAAGAAACTCTGATATCTATTATGAGGATACCTGCTAGAGTTGAAACGGAAAGAGTAGAGGTTTATCCATCTGCTCCAATTACTCAGAATAAAGGAGATATTAAGACCTTATTAGCATGTAAACCACCAACCTTCTCTGGAGAAAGAGATCCGGTAAAAGCAATGTGCTGATCAAAGAGATGGAATCTGTGTTTAACACTATCAGGTGCCCGGAAACAGATAAAGTGCGATTTGCTGTTTCAGTAATAAAGTCAAATGCTTTATTCTGGTGGGAAGTGGAATCGTCTATCAGAACGGATGTTTTACAGTCTATGTCATGGATAGAATTCGTACGAAAGTTCAGCAGGGTAATGATAAGATGGATCCGAGAAAATGTTATAGATGTGGTGAAGCGGGTCATTTGTCCAGAAATTGTCCAACTAACAAAAGGTGTTTTAACTGTAACTCTCCGGATCATATTCGACCAAATTGCCCTTTGTTAAGAAATCCGCAGTTAACAATGGGGAGTAACGCATCGGGTAACCGGGGGAGAGCTACTGGAAACCAAGGAGGACAAGGAGGGGCACGGGGACGATCCTTCCAAATGACTAAGAATGAGGTAGAAGCATCGCCAAATGTAGTAACATGTACTTTTCTCCTGAATTCAATACGTGCTAAAGTGTTATTTGACTCTGGTGCAAACTTCTCGTTTATATCACCGTTGTTTGCTCAAATTGCATGTTTGAATTCTGTGTTGCTTGATGATAAATTAATAGTTGATACTGCTAATAATCAAGAAACTGTTATTAGTGTGTTCAATGACTGTATAATTGTTATTGAGGACT
>NW_020203873.1:0-15812 GCF_001531365.2 Cynara cardunculus var. scolymus | reverse complement strand
GGTTTGCATTTGAACCTGCCCCTATATATATATATATATATATATATATATATATATATATATATATGATTGTAAACACAATTCATTTTTTATTTTTACATAATAAAATGTTTTGCAAAAATAGGGTTATCCAAATAAGATAACCTTATGACTCAAGTCTCATGAGCTAACACAATATAAGACTTGTTTTGCAAAAATAAGGTCATCCAAATAAGATAACCGTATGACTCAAACCTCATGAGTTAACACAATGAATCTCATCATTGTTTTTTATACACACCTCCTTATTCCAATATTTCAATCTCTCACCAACGTGGGATATCTCAAACTCAACCACAATTCACCAATACCTCAATACTCAATTCTCATGATGTCACATCAATACTCTTGGTTCTTCTTTTAATTGATATATAGATTATTTGTTGTTTGCTTCCTCTATGTTGGGGGAGGTTTTGAGAAATATGATATTGGGAATAAGAAAGAAGAAAAACTCTTCTTCCATGTTCACATGTGAAGCAAAAATAACCCATTGTATTGTATTTACATTCATAAAAAAACACTAAAATATGGGAATCATTTCTAATCTTGTGCCATTTTGATGGATAAAAACCGTTAGTATAAAAGCACGAAGAGAATCACTATACAATAGGCAAACTGTATTTGTCTCTGTGTGTTTGAGGGAGAATGATAATCAAATGAGAACCACAAAAAAGTTACAAATTTGTAAGAAATGATATAAAAAACTGCATTATGTTTTTCATCAAAAACTATGATTTAAGATATTATTTTACATATTTTTGTGTTCACTTTATGAAAAAATTATATGTGAATTCTTTTTTGTTCACTTACACCATCTCCGACTAACACTAAAATATTTTTTTATCAAACTTTATTATTCATCATCTTCTCTTTATATATTTGTAATGTTTTGTCAAACTTTCTTCTCTTTATGAATGTGAGATAATCTACTCAACATTACAATCAAATATTTGAGGAACTTTTTGAAAAAAGATGGTGGTTAAATGTGAAATTTAACTCAAAGATTTTCAGATCTTAATTCAGCATCTCTTTATTATATACTTATACTATTTTTTTAATCTATTTTGTCTCTATCATTTGTTAACCCAAATTATTGTGTTAACTTTATTAATCAATCTTGACTATTGATCTTTGAAATTTGTGGCTAAGATCATTAATGACATAAAGTGTAAATAATTGTACACATAGACAAGGTAACATAAGTGAACAATATTTACACGGGGTATTTTGGGAAAAGATTTTTATTGTCCATTAATGATAATGAGATGTTTTGTAACTGGCCATTAATGACAATGGAATTTTTTTTAACTACCCAACAGCAAGATCCCCGACACTAGATTCTTCTACAGTTTTTTTGTTAATGGTTCATATGTGAACAAGTATCTGATATTTATGGGAATTGTTCATGTGTGAACAGGGATGTATATGGAAAAAGGTCGTAAATGACATAAGTGTGCATAAATGTCAATCTGTGTTTGTATTTGACACAGGAGTTCATATATGTCAATTTGTGTTCGTAATTGACACAAGGGTTCCTATATGTCGAGTTGTGTTCATATATGTGAATTTGTGTTCAAATGGTCACACATGTTCATCATTTTTCGTATATTTATTTGTGTCAATATGTGTTCATATTTATACCAACTGTACATATAGATCAATCTATTTTCGTAATTGACATAGGTGTTCATATATGTCAATTTGTGTTTGTTATTGACACAATGGTTCATATATGTCGAGTTGTGTTTATATGGTTCTACGAATGTTCTCATATATTAATTTGTGTTCATATGGTCACACATGTTCATCGTCTTTCGTATATGTCAATTGGAACGATACCAAAAACTTACTATTGGGTATCCTCCACCAATCACAAATTCATAAACATTAGGGATAGAAAATCAATATTAAAAAAATAACAAGATTAATAATAAGTTCACAGAAATCATGGGATTTTATGATTTTGTAACTCCCAATTAATGACAGAGGAGTTACATAAAAAAATTACATATGTACCCTTGTCATTAAACTCTAAGATGGATAGAAACCTAATAATAAGATGGATTGTGATTGGTTGAAAATGGTTAACAAAGTTAACTATAACACCCCATTCCACACATTGCATGTAACATATACTTCATATACAAGAAATACATATTTGTACACCACAAAGGTCCCTTAGTACAAGAATCTACCAGAACAAAATACATGGTCCAAAAATTCAAAATACAATTTTTTTGCACTAATCCAGTTACATCTGCCAAAACTATACAAATTATCAGCCAATCTTCAAGTAGATAAACATATAGAGAAATTATTATATTTTTCCCTTTCCCTTACCATCATCACTTCCTGCAATACATATTTGAAATCACAAAACAAGGGTTAGACCGAAAGGTCTAGTGAGTTACCCCATTTATGTCATTGCAGGGTGATAATCACCAAAAAATTTAAATAAAATGACTTTTCACATATATAACAAATATATGAACAAGTGAGAACACAATATCAATACCTTTCACCTTTCAAGCCAATAATCTTTGCTTGTAAATAATACATCAAATCCAGACAGGTTTATACTAACCAAATAACATAATGCCACTTTTAAACCTTTTTCCACTCAAACAAGGTTTTTTCAAAGTTTCAGGCCAAATCTGTTATCCCCTTCTCTATAACATATTATTTACCTCAGGTGATAACCAAGATCCAGTTATCACATTATTACCCCTCAAAAAAATTCCGCCCCGGAATTCCTTTAATTAAAAAGCCATGGGTATTCTGATGTTATTTTCGACTCCAATTCCCATGTTGCTCTGGTCCTTTGTGAAACTTCCACTGAACCTTAACCAGACTGATCTCTTTGTTTCTCAACACCCTGATATTTCGGTCAATTATGGCTTCTGGTGTTTCCACAAAGTTCAGCTTACTGTCTAATTTAACCTCTGGCAGCGGTACAACTAGACTCGGATTGGCTAAACATTTCCGCTGATTCGATACATGGAAAGTGTTGTGAATCAGACTTAATTCTTCTGGTAACTCTAACTGATATGCCACTGGCACAATTCGCTTACATATTCTAAATGGTCCAACAAATCTCAGACTGAGCTTACCTTTCTTTCCGAATCTGATAACACCCTTCCACAGTGAAACTTTCAACATCACAAAATCACCTATGCAGAATTCAATCGGCTTTCGACGATTATCAACATAACTTTTCTGGCGGTCTTGTGCCCTTTCTGATTCTTTCGCAGATCTGTTCAATTTTCTCAGAAGTCTCTTGGACAATCTCAGGACCCGTCAACTGTCTTTCACCCACCTCGTTCCATCATAACAGCGTTCTTCATTTACGTCCATACAATACTTCATACGGTTCCGCTTGGATGCTGGAATGGTAACTGTTATTATATGCAAACTCTATCAATGGCAAGTGATCTTCCCACGATCCCCTGAAGTCAATAATACAACTTCTCAACATGTCTTCGAGAGTCTGGATAGTTCTTTCACTCTGCCCATCAGTTTGCAGATAATAAGCTGTGCTTAGTCGGATTTCAAACCCCAAAGCTTTTTGCAACCCTTCCCAGAACTTTGAAGTAAACCGACTATCTGTATCAGAGATAATAGATAATGAAACTCCATATCTGGTTACAATTTCTTTAATGTAAATTTGTGCTAGCTTTTCTAGAGAGTACTTCTCTCTCATTGGTAAAAAAAATGCGCAGATTTAGACAGACAATGAACAATTACCCAAATCACGTCATACCCCTTTGGTGTTCGAGGCAACTTCTTGACGAAATCCATTGTAATGTGATCCCATTTCCATACAAGTATCTCCAAGGATTGAAGGCTTCCATACGGCTTCTGATGTTCAATCTTAACCTGTAGACATGTCAGACACTGTTCCACATATCTAGCTATTTCCCTCTGGGCCACCAATAAAAAGATTTCAAATCTCTATACATCTTATTTGTACCTGGATGAATAGAGTATCGGAACTTGTTACTTTCATTTAATATAGTGTTCTGGATATTTCCAAAGCATGGTACCCAGATTCGTCCTTGAAAACACATTAGTCCTTCGTCATTCGGTTCCAGGGTTGAAATCATCTTACCCAACCTTTCTGTTTTAACAAATTCTTCTTTCATAGTTTCTTGTTGACATCCTTGAATTTCTTTACGAATGTCAGGGACCAAATTCATTCTCATTGCCACAACTTTAATGGTTCCGATCTTTTCTTTCATGCTCAAAGCGTCAGCTACCACGTTGGCTTTTCCCGGATGGTAGAGGATTTCAAAATCATAGTCATTTACCAGTTCAATCCACTGACGCTGTCGCATATTTAATTCTTTCTAGCTGAACAAATGTTGCAAACTTTTGTGATCAGTATAAATCTGACATTTTGTTCATAGAAGATAATGTCTCCAGATTTTCAGAGCAAATACCACTGCAGCTAATTCTATGTCATGGGTTGGATACTGCTTCTCATGATCTTTCAATTGTCTTGATGCATAAGAAATTACCTTTCCCCTTTGCATTAAAACACATCCCAACCCCAACTTTGAAGCATCACTGTAAACCACAAAGTCTTCGGATCCATCTGGTAGAGTCAACACAGGTGCACTGCAAAGATGATCTATTAATAGTTAGAAAGCTTCTTGCTGTTCTCCTTCCCACTGGAATTTAATGTTCTTCCGAGTCAATTTAGTCGATGGAACGACTATCTTAGAAAAGTTCTAAATAAACTTACGGTAATAGCCGGCCAATCCCAAAAAGCTTCGGACTTCAGAAGGAGTTTTCGGAGCTTCCCATCTTGCAACTGTTTCTATTTTAGCTGGATCTACTTTTATCCCTGCTTCTGAGATGACATGACCTAGGAATTGGACTTCTCTTAACCAAAACTCACACTTAGATAACTTTGCGTACAACGTTTCTCTTTTTTGTAACTCCAGAATCAAACGAAGATGTTTTGCGTGTTCCTCTTCAGTCTTAGAGTATATAAGAATATCATCAATAAATACAATAACGAATTTATCAAGATATTCCTTACATACCCTATTCATCAAATCCATAAAGGCTGCGGGTTCATTAGTTAAGCCAAATGGCATAACTAAGAATTCGTGATGCCCGTACCTAGTTTTGAATGCTGTGGTAGCAACGTCTTCCTCCCTGACTTTGTGCTGATGATACCCTGACCTTAAATCAATCTTGGAGAAGTAACTTGCTCCTACCAGCTGATCAAACAAATCATCAATTCTTGGCAAAGGATATTTGTTTTTGATTGTCAACTTGTTCCGTACGCGATAGTCTATACACATTCGCATAGATCCATCTTTCTTCTTAACAAATAAGACTGGAGCACCCCAAGGTGAAGTGCTGGGTCTTATAAACCCTTTATCAATCAGATCTTTCAATTGTGCCACCAATTCTTTCAATTCAGATGGAGCTAACCGGTATGGTGCCTTTGCTACTGGTGCAGCCCCTTGTACGGGATCAATTCGGAATTCGACAACTCGATCCGGCGGTAATCCAAATAAGTCTTCTGGAAAGACTTCTGGATAATCATTAACAATCAGGATTGATTTCTCTTTTCTTTTCTCTTTCTTCATATCAATTACGTATGCCAAACATCCCTGGCACTTCTTCCGAATACTTTTCTGAGCTTTCATTACAGTCAAAATATTAGTATGGTGATTCTGACAATCCCCATAAATAACAACTGTTCCTTGGTCTGGCAGAGTAATTCTGATCATTTTCTTATTGCAAACAATACTAACCTGATACTTTGCCAACCAGTCCATACACACCACCACATCGAATTTCTTCATTGGCCTAGGGAATAACCGAATCGGTAGTTCACAACCCTCAATAACATTAATACAGTTATTGAACACACTAGTAACAATTTCCTGACTATTAGCAGTATCGACTACTAATTCATCATCAAGTAACACATAATTCAAACATGCAGTTTGAGCAAATAATGGGGATACAAACGAAAAGTTTGCACCAGAGTCAAATAACACCTTAGCATGTATTGAATTCAGAAGGAAGGTACCTGTTACTACATCTGGTGACACCTCTGCCTCGTTCTTTGTCATTTGGAAGGATCGTCCCAGTGCCCCTCCTTGCCCTCCTCTGTTTTACTGTAGGTCTTCCCCGAGTACCCGATGCATTACTCCCCATTGTTAACTGCGGAGTTCTTAACAATGGACAATTCAGTCGAATATGATCCGGAGAGTTGCAATTAAAACATCTTCTAATAGTTAGGCAACTTCTTGACAAATGGCCCGCTTCACCACAATTATAGCACTTCCTTGGGTCCATCTTACACTCACCCTGATGAACCTGTCGACATTATGAGCAGACTTTTTCACCTATCTTCTGCTCAGTTTTGTTATCATATCTTACTGCTTTTGGCCCTCGAAAATTAGACGAAGGCCCTTCCCATCTTCTCTTTTCCACAATCTTTCCTTCTGATTGTTGATTCTTATTTTGTTTTGTTACTTTAGCTGCATCTACCGTTAGTGAAAAGGTATTGGGATTCATGGCAATTACAAACTCTCTGATTGAGGGTTTCAAACCCCATATGTACCTCTCTATCTTCCTGGGTTCGGATGAAACATAGTGTTCAGCAAATCGAGAGTATTCAATAAATCTCTCAGTATACTCTCGAACTGTTCCATTTCCCTGTTCCAGCTTTAAGAAATCTTCTTCCATTTGTCTCACTACAGTTTTAGGACAAAACTGATTCTTGAATCGTTCCACAAATTGTGCCCAAGACAATGTCTATAAAACATCCGTTCTGGCCAATGATTCAATTTCCCACCAAAACAAAGCATTTGATTTCAGGACTGAAACAGCAAATCGAACTTTATCTGTTTTCGGACACCTAATGGTGTTGAACACAAATTCCATTTCCTTGATCCAGCACATAGCTTTCACTGGATCCCTTTCCCCAGAAAATGTTGGTGGCTTACATGCCAAAAACATTTTGATGTCTCCCTCTTTATTGTGAGTAACCGTTATCGAAGGATGAACTTCTATTCTCTCTGTTTTCACCCTGCTGGTATTCCCATAATAGATGTCAAAATTTCCCGCAATTTCCCCATTTCCTCTACCAACATATCCCTAGTCACATATTCTGGGTGTGGCACCGATCTTTCCTGAACATTCCCAGAATGGGATTCTTCATGTTCAGAATGAACTTCGGTCTGACCCCTTCCCTGAGACTGAATTCTTCCTCTGCCTCGACCCCTTGGTCTCCCCCAACCTCTATTTCCGGACGTGTTAGTTGGAAGATTAACAGGTGATTCTTCCATTTCCTCAAACTCTGGTTGAGCCGTTCTTTCAGATCTCCGAGTTCGGCTAGACATCTGTAGATTTTAGTGTTAATAATCACGTATTCACATTCCCAAATATAATGAAGTATTCAGGTTCAGATATGTACCTGTAAATTCATAATTACATTGGCCAGATGTAATTAAAATTTACCTCACATACTGTTCCTTCAACTCATCATATTTATTTCCAATGGTGCTAACTATGTCTGGGACCCTTAACATGCAATAAAACAGTTTAAGTCTAGGTATCATGCTGTTGAATACCTAAATCCCTTAAACTCAGGCTCTGATACCACTTTCTGTAACACCCCATTCCACACATTGCGTGTAACTTATACTTCATATACAAGAAATACATGTTTGTACACCACAAAGGTCCCTTAGTACAAGAATCTACCAGAACAAAATACATGGTCCACAAATTCAAAATACAATTTTTTTTGCACTAATCCAGTTACATCTGTCAAAACTATACAAATCATCAGCCAATCTTCATGTAGATAAACATATAGGGAAATTATTATATTTTCCCTTTCCCTTACCATCAGCACTTCCTGCTATACATATTTGAAATCATAAAATGAGGGTTAGACCGAAAGGTCTAGTGAATTACCCTATTTATGTCAATGCAGAGTGATAATCATGAAAACTTTTAAATAAAACAACTTTTCGTATATATAACAAATATATAAACAAGTGAGAACACAATATCAATACCTTTCACCTTTCAAGCCAATAATCTTTGCTTGTAGATAATACATCAAATCCAGACAGGTTTATACTAACCAAATAACATAATGCCACTTGTAAACCTTTTCCACTCAAACAAGGTTTATTCAAAGTTTTAGGGCAAATCTGTTATCCCCTTCTATATAACATTCAGACTATGATTTCCAATAAAAACTTTGATCCTAAATCTTTAAGTCACAAAGAAATAAAGATTCCAGACCATAGTAATCTTAAAGGATATGATAGTAAGAGTTATATTATATAACACACACATACAATTGTCACCCTTATATCCAAATATACACCTGTCCTTGATATGCCACCTTTATCCCACGGTACACCTCTCCTTGATATGCCACCCTTATTTCTTCATCAAAACATTTCACAAAAACAATTCCATATACAATAGACCGTAGTCAATGGAATTATTAATTGTTCAAAATCATTTTTTTCAGGATTCCCCCATTTATATATATATATATATATATATATATAAACAATTATAAATCATGAACAAGTCAAAAATGCAAATCCGGTCAAAATATGTTTGGCCGAACTTCATCTCTGGTCATGTAAGACCCGAATTTTAAAAACATTCTCGTTAGCTTACCCAAATTGTACCGTACTTAAATAACGGTCGGTAATTATTAAGAGTTAAAACCACCAAACTTCTAAACTCTTAATAATATTATATATATATATATATATATATATATATATAAAGTTAAAAAAAAGACATCGCTGCTTCTTCTTCTTCTCAAATCTTCACCGCCTCTCATCTCTCTCTCATTTTTTTTCTTTTCTCTAAGATATTTCTCAAATCGTTGAAGTAATTAAAGTAACGATTATATATTCGGAATCCACTCTTCAAACCCTTTATAAAGGTATAAATTTTATTCACTTTTATTTGAGTGTTTACGTTAGCATTTTTTTTATACTGATTTATAAACTATGTTATGTATAAGTTTACGGCTGAATATTGTTATAAGTATGATATATTTCATGTTTAGAATGCTAGGATTGGTTAAATTGATGTAGAAATTAAAAGGGTAGATTATGGTTAGATTTGGTGTATATGTTTAACCGCACACTCATTGTTCGATAAAATGCCGAAAAGAGTAAAATTACATGATTAAGCTTAGGTTAACGACCATTGGACTTGTTTTACAATTTAGTATGTTGAAGTATGTTTATAGCACGTAAATGTAGCGAATCATGGAATTTGGTTTATAAAAGTTAGTTGGGAATTGCAGAATCGGATTTTACCGACTATACAGGTCCATACTTTGATAGTGTATAACTTACAAACCGTAAGTCGAAATACGCTCATATTTTGCAGTTAGAAAGCCCTTAATGTTACTACAACTTTCATGTAGGATCGAAAATTCAATTATGAATCTAAGTGGCTCGAAACAGTGTGTTTTCGGGGCTGTTTACATTGTATTTAGGATTGATCTGCTGTATTGTAATATTCGTATAAAATAGATGGAAAATCCAAATGAGGTGATTCAAAAACCAGTAGTTTCATCGCATATCATACTACATCTTTCATTTAGATAGTATTTTCTGTATTGATCTCTAAGTGGCGTAAAAATGCTCCCAAAAATGAGGGTCGAAAGCTGTTAAAAGTCGAATCGGAATTATAAAGCTAAGTGTTGCGTCGATTTCGTAATACATATTCGGCTGTCCTATTTGATGTTTAAGTTATTTATAAATATGTAGGACCTAAGTAGTTTATTAGTAGAATTAGGATATGATCTTATGTTGTTTAAGTAATAACCGATTTGCGCATTTGTTAGGCACGCGAGCAAGTCGAACTTTATCGTGAATCCCGTTTGATCGTGTTTACTTCTCTATTGCACTTAAGATACAGATTTCACTTTCTTTGAATCTTGGGCAACTAGTTGTTGCAGTTGACCCTTTGTAACGGTGGTTCACCACTTTATAATTGATCGCTTAAAAGTGGTCAATAAATTACGTATATATATATATATATATATATATAAACTCTTGAATCTTTATCGTAAACTCTTGAATCTTTATCGTGAACACTTGATTTTAGTTCGTTGAATTATATGTTTGAATCTTTCAAGTTTATTGAATTGATTCTCATATTTTGAAGTAGTTTCGAGTTTTATGAAGTACTTTGAWGBTTRMCTTTTTATGAACGYCATCCGGGTAGTGGCACATGTTTAGTTTTATTGGTTTTCAGAACAACTCAATTAATGGGCACATTATTTGGGATGCTTTCTATGGCGGCTTTGTAGTCATGGCGTCCTGCAGGTGAACTCGGTCCACAGGGTTAGGCCCAATAGTGGCTTACGTGAACCCACCTTGTGGACTAGGCCGATTTTATTGGCTCCAAGGCAGATGGATCAATCCTAGGATTACCCACATGTGACCGTGGTTAAATTTACGGGGGACTCAGGGTGTGTGCCCACACGCCGGCCCGATAGTTTGTGTGGTTTGGCCACCCCATGGACACTACAGGAATTGACAGATTGTGTTTAAATGATGTTTTGAAATGAGAACTGTGAAATGTCTTGATTTCTATGAATTCAGTTTAATTGATTTTTAAGTCTTCCGCTTTATTATCGATGTTACGTATTGTTATTTCAAGTTTATATTACAATTTGTTCACCGAGCCTCGTGCTCAGCCGTGTTCTTGTTTTCTGACACGGCAAGTTCCAAGTGATTCTGATAAGGGACGAGACTTGAGATCGAGCGTTTGACTTTTGAGTTTTGTAAAATCGTTTGTAGATGTATAATATTCTAAGCTTATAATAAGTTGTTAGAATGTAATATTTTGGATCGTAAAGCATGTTTTAGAAGTTAATATATGTTGGAGTTTATTAGTAGCTCTGAAATGTTTGTGTGTTTGAATTAAGTCCCATTAGTGACACCGCCCGTCCCGGACCACGGGGACGGGGGATGTTACAGGTCAAGTCTTGGCCGGTTTACCAAATTCGGACAACACATCGCCTAAGGCCTGTCCGATTTAACGCTTAAGTGAATTTCAACACTTTTTCCCGGACAACACTATGCCCCCTTTTTGTCCGATTTAAATAATCCGATCATCACATGGTCGTATTCATACTTCTCCATTCGAAACATTTAATTATAAAATCAAAGTTCATGAATCGCTCAACTTTTAAACCGGTTAAGACATGTCCGGTTTAAAAATAAATCGCATAACACTTGAGCAATTTAGGGCTTAAATCGCCCAACATTTGTCCGATTTAAAAATATATCGCTCAACATTTGTCCGATTTAAGGCTTAAATCACCCAACCCTTGTCCGGTTTCGCCTAACCCTTGTCCGGTTTAGGGCTAATCTGGACAACACTCAAATGATTCAAATTTCAAACCAGATGAAAAGTTTACAAAATCAATTAATGCAATTATCAAAAGTTTCAAAGCAATTAAACCACTCACCTTGAAATCCCTTTGAAAATCAGTCCTTTGAAAAGCTTAAATTGAAATCCGGTCAACACTTCTTCTTAAATCGCTTAATGAAGGTCTCAAAAATAGCAAGAGAAGTGAATGGAGGCCTCACCCTCCTTTTATACTTTACCTTTAAGGAAAGTCGACTTCTACAGCTGTGCACCATATGCGTGCCTACTCACACACATAATGTGCATGTATACTCATGTATACATATTCACATACATACCATATTTATATGCATACATACATATAAATATATTTCAAATTATGCATATAATTTACATACCCACATGATTTAATGTACAAATTTATCATGATGTCATGTAAACACAAAATAATAATCACATATTATTTACTTGAGGTGATAACCAAGATCCAGTTATCACATTAACACAATAGTTTGTGTTAACATTCGAACTAAGTTCTCTCTCTCTCTCAATATATAAATATATATATATATATATATATTGATAAAACATATAATGCATTTTAATCATTATGTAAATAAAAGAATATACATGCATTGATGTAGATAAAAATATATATGCATTGATGTAAATAAAAATATTTGTTAGTGTATTCTAATTTCATTTATAAGAAAAAAAATTATATTTGAAAACTTCTCATTGAACCACATCTTTGTCTTATATCCAAATATACACCTGTCCTTGATATGCCACCTTTATCCCACGGTACACCTCTCCTTGATATGCCACCCTTATTTCTTCATCAAAACATNTAATTAAAAATATGTGTATTGATGTAAATAAAATTATATATGTTTTTGTATATTTGTGGATTAATTTTTTTTTTTTTGTAGAATAATGAAAATGGAGTTAAAAAAAGTAGGAAAATGAAAAGGTTAGCAATTAATATGTTGATTGTATACTAAAAATAAATCAAAATTATGAGAATAAAGATAAATAGGATAAAAAAAACTTATCATTAGACAATCTTTTGGTTCTTCCTTTTATATATATATATATATATATATAGATTATTTATTGTTAGCTTCCTTTATGTTTGGGCGTTTTGAGAAATATGATATTGGGAATAAGAAAGAAGAAAAAACTCTTCTTCCATGTTCATATGTGAAGCAAAAATAACCCATTGTATTGCATTTACATTCATAAAAAAGCACAGAAATATGGGAATCATTCCTAATCTTGTGCCATTGTGATGGATAAAACCATTAGTATAACAAGCACGAAGAGAATCACTATACAATAGGCAAACTTCTAAGACATCGTATGCTAAATCACTATAAAAAAAACAAATCATTTACTCCCCCTCAAGTTGGAGCATGAAGATCTCGAGTGCCCAGCTTTTCTAGTAAGTAGCAGAGTTGTGTCGTGCCTAATAGTTTGGTAAAGAGGTCCGCAATCTGTTTCTCTGTGTCAATGTGCATGGGTTGTACTTCTCGATACTCAACCCTTTCCCTAACAAAGTAGCAATCCATTTCAACATGCTTCGTTCTTTCATGAAAAATGGGATCATTAGCTATGTGACGGGCGGCTTGGTTATCACAGAACAGTGGAGTTGGGCCTGTGATCTCCACATCGAGTTCTTTTAAAAATCATCTAAGCCACAAAATGTCACTAAATGTTGTGGCCATTGCTCTATACCCAGCCTCTGCTGATGATCGAGATACAACTAATTGCTTCTTCGATTTCCATGAGATGGTGAGCCCCCTAATAACATTAAGTAGCATGTTTGAGATCTCCTAGTAAACTTGCAACTAGTGATGGCCAAGTCGGCCCGGCCCGAGACCGCCGGAGGATCGGGACCAGCAAGAACCGGTTATGGGACCGAAAACCGGGACCGGTTATGGGACCGGCTATGGACCGACCCGCCCGGCCCGAAAATTCAAATAATTTTATGAATAAATGTACTTTTAAATAATTTTATAATGTATTTTTATAAGACAATGTAATTTTAATTATATTAAAACGCATTTTTAAAGTGTGTTTGAATGACCTAATTGTAAATTTTATAATGTATTAATAATATATATCATTAAAAAATTAAAAAAAAATCTTATTTTTTAATGTCGGGACCGGAATCGGCGGCCCATAACTGATTATGAAGTACCTTGACCGGTCCTACCATTTTCGATCGGGACCCGTTACGTCGGGATCGGGACCGGTTACATCAGGACCGGTTATGGCCGGTTATGAGAAAGCGTGGGACCGATTAGGCCCGGCCCGGCCTGAGTCGGTTTTTGGCCATCACTACTTGCAACCCAACCAATCCGAGTCACAATAAGAAGCAAGATTCATTCCTCCCTCCATGCAAAGAAGAATTCCTTGACCGGTGTAGCTTTAAGATAATGAAGTACTCGGTTTGCTGCTTCCATGTGACTTTTCCTTAGATAAGCAACAAACTAACTCAAGACATTGACTACATAGGTTATGTCAGGTCTCGTCGCTTGTAAATAAAGCAATCTTCCAACGAGTCTTCGATATTGACTGGCCTCGACTTCTGGTTCTTTTTCTCCTTTGTCAAGCTTAAGATTTTGTTCCGTAAGGAATGCACTAAGACGACATCCCAACATTCCTGTATCTTCAAGAATGTCCAGTGTGTACTTTCGTTGACTTAGTACAACATCGTTCTTTGTTCGCGCAACTTCAATTCCCAAAAAATATTTCAAGGTTCCTAGATCCTTAATGCTAACTTCATTGTCAAGAAAGGCCTTTGTTTGTTTATTTTTCTTGAATCGTTCCCAATAATTATTACGTCATCCATATAAATCAAAGCTGCAACAAAAATGCCCTCTCTTTTGTGAATGAAGAGGGAGTGATTGACCGTTGACTTCATGAAATGAATCTTTATCAAGGAAGTGGTGAACTTTTGATACCATTTCCTCGATGCTTATTTTAGCCTGTAAAGAGATTTCTTGAGCTTGCAAACCTTTATTTCGCCTTGTTTGATAAAGCTCAGTGGTATCTTCATGTATACTTCTTCGGTCAAGTCAACATGTAGAAACACATTTTTACATCAAATTGATGAATGATCCAAATTTTCTCCACAACTATGGCAAGCAAACACTGAACCATGACAAGTTTGGCAACAGGGGAAAATGTATCATGAAAGTCCACCCCCTCTAATTGTGTAAACCCCCTTGCGACCAGACGTACTTTATATCATTCAATGTCTCCATTTGTTTCGTACTTTATCTTCTACACCCACTTGGAGTCTATAGCGTGTTTGCCTTTGAGTAGTTTTTCTAGAATCCATGTCCAGTTTTCCTCACGTGCCTTTATTTCATTCTTCATTGCCTCTCGCCAATTGACATTCTGCACGGCTTGATAAAAATGCTTCGGCTCATTGTTTGTGCTAATGGCCATTAAGAAAGCTTTGTGAGTGGCCGAAAAATCTTTATAAAAAAATAAAGTTAGCAAGAGCATGCACCGTTGAGGACCTTTGATTTGAATCAGGTCGCACTTGGTCTGTGGATGGGAGAAGATTTGTAATGTAGTCTTCGAAGTGCTTAGGCCAAAATTTGACTCGTTTCTCCCTTAAGGGTTCCTCGACCACGTGTTATTCGGTCTCAATCCCTTCATTATTGACATTTTCTTCACTCATCACTTCTGTTAGACCCCATAAGTCTTATGCATGGAAGTAATGAAGAACAACAAGAGGGTCGATGAACTGACCAGAGATGTGATGAAAAGTCCATCTTTATAACCCCTCTAGGTATCAACACTCGGAATTTTCCTCACTAGTTCAACCAGAGGCAAGCGATGAAGATATGAAGATAAGGTTGAACTAATGCCCATAGAAGATAGCTGGAGATGACCAATCAACAGCTGGATTCTACAAAGTTTATCTTGTATTGATGATTATTCATGTTTAGATAAGCTTTATCTGTTCGTACAAGATTAGCTAAATAGTCTCACTAGATAGTTATCTACTTAGTTAGATTTCTAGTATAAATAGGTGGTTAGGCCTATTGTAATCTAAGATTCTTTACGTTTTTCACATCATTGAAATAAAGTGAAATTTTGACACTCAAGTATATTCTTTGAACGTTTATTAATTGTTCTTGAGTGTTCATCATTTTATTCATCCAAACACTATAATTTGGTTATTCTTAACTTAATTATTAGTGTTATTGAGAGATCTGAGATCAACAATTGGTATCAGAGCAAATTGATTGTTTTTCTAGTAACGTCCCAACCCACACATTGCATGTAATACATATTTCATACAAGGAAATACATAATATCATTCCATTCGGGTCCCTTAGTACAAGAATCTA
>NW_020203872.1:3632-16009 GCF_001531365.2 Cynara cardunculus var. scolymus | reverse complement strand
AGACACGACCTAAAGCAATTAAATCTAAGTCGTTCATCTGAAACAGATTACAGACAAGATCACGTGGAAGACACGAGCAGTTAAAAGACCTAAGTAAAACTAGCTAAAGATAATCTACACAGAAGACTAGCTGAAGACCCTCTGTGAAACATCACAGAGGCTCTGCTGAATATGACTTGAAGCGTATGCAGCAGAGGAACATCTTCCAGAACCTCTGTGAGACACGACAGAGGTTCTGTCGTCTTTGTCTTGTAACATTGTCTTAGCAGAGGACAAGTTTCCAGAACCTCTGTGGATGAAGACAGAGGTTCTGTCACTTTAACCTTGTACAAAGGAGCTTCTTCTGTTGATTGTCCTCTGAGGTCTTCTGTAACCGATCAGCTTCTGTCAACACTTGCTGTTTTACTTTTTCTATACTTTTACAATAAAGGAATGAGAGCTAACAATGAGATTCCTAGTTATTTGCCAGAGGGACTTGCTATAAATATAAACTCAAAATTTTGAAAGTTTTTATAACATGGGTTGCTAGTTGTGTGTTAATTCACAACATTTAATCTGTTGCTTTTGTTTGTTGCCAAGTTTTTCTTTCGGTTTTCTTAGTTTTACGTCATTAAAAGGTTTGTTGTTTTTGTGGCTCTCAATGGTAGCTTGTACACAACTCAAGTAAGCTGAACAAGCTTCACCTTAGGAAGTGCTACAGGATTATGGGCAGCGGGTTGATTGACGCACTCAAAAGGCTACCGCATTTGGAGAAACTCGACCTTTTCTACATCTATATCAATGCTTAGGACGTTAAAGTTATTGGATGAATTTTCCCTCAACTGAAATCCATTAAGATTAAGACACACTGTATGGAATGTGACAGTGTTGCCCTTGCGATTGCGAATATGATGCTTGTTGATCCTCTCTCTCATTGATTTGATGATATTTACCTTTCGAAGTATTATGTTTCTGTCTTTTCAGTTCCAACGATCACCACTGAGTCTATTCAGTGATCACTAAAACACGCATTGTAATCCTAGAGCGACATCGATACTTCATGAAGACAAAACTCACACCCAAGAACCTTCAGTGAATGTCGAAGACTGAAACTGAAGATTAGTGACTGGCGCGTTCGTGATTTGAAGTGGTAATCAGTGATTACAACCTGGTCAACATATGTGTGAAGACCGCACAAGCCTCAGTGAATGCTGAAGAGACCTCTAGCGTTATTCCAGCATTCAGCGATCAAATGAAGCTTGCCATGCATGATTGTTTTTGTCTTACCCTATAACATCCCACCTCACACATTGCACGTAACATATACTTCATTCACAAGAAATACATTTTTTACACCACTTAGGTCCCAAAGTACAAGAAATTATCATACAAAATACATGATCCAAAAATTTCAAAATAGAATTCTTGTACTGATCAACATTATCTACCAAAACTAGGACTAACATGATCTAATCTTCACAAAGATATGCATACAGGAAAATATCACATTTTCCCCTTCCCCTTACCATCAGCAGCTTCTGCAACACATATTTAGAATACAAAATGGGGGTTAGACCGAAAGGTCTAGTGAGATCCCTTTTTCCATGTAATTGCAGGGTGAAGATCACCAAAACATTATTTAAAATCAACTTTTCATGTAAACAAATACATAATCATGTAAATCACATTACCAGTACCTTTCTGATTTCCAAAGCCAATCACTTGATTTTATAAATAACATATCAAGCCAAACAGGCTAGAATCTTTCAGGTATCACATAACACCTCACTTTAAACCTTTTATTCAGAAACAAGGTTATTCAAAACTGCTGGCCAAAAGCCAGTTATCATCTCCTCAATAACATCCATACTACGATTTCCAATAAGAACCATGATCTTGAATCTTTAAATCACAAAGAAATAAGAATTTAAAGTCATCGTAATCTTAAAGAATATAATAGTAAGAGTTATATCCTATAACACACACATACAAATGCCACCTTTATATCTAAAGGTACCCTTATCCCAAAGTACACCTCTCCTTGATATGCCACCCTTATCCCAAAGTACACCTCTCCTTGATATGCCACCCTTATCCCAAAGTACACCTCTCCTTGATATGCCACCCTTATCCCAAAGTACACATATCCTTAATATGCCACCCTTATTTCCTCATCAAAATTTTACAGATTATTCCCAATCAGGACAAACCGAAGTCACAACGTCCTGATGAAATATCATCTATGTTTTATCCAAAAACAGCTCGAAAATAATTTATTAAATACTCTTCCTTTATTATTTTAAAAGAATGATATGACAATACCATAAACCACTTGTGAATAAAATATCTTTTAACATAACTGGTCATCAAAATACTCAAAGTACAAATCCGATCAAACTTCAACAACTTGGTCAACACATCAACTTGGCCAGATTTCATCTACAGTCAAGCCTTGGCCGGATTACATATCCGGTCAAAGGTACTATATATTTCCATCATTTTTAGAAAATCTGGACAAACCTTGTCCGGTTTATATATCCGGACAACAATGTTAATCATTTTACAACACAGTTAAATTCAATCAACTCACAACCAGACGTACACAACTACGGCCAATACTATGGCCGTATAACTCTAATCCGGACAACACATCAATCGGATTAAGTCAAATCCGGACGACACTATGACCGTATTCCTACTTCTTTGGTCAAAATCCATGTTCAGATTTCATATTTCAAAATCCCTCTAGCACCCAATTCGGTCAATACTATGACTGATATTTCCCAAATCCGGACAACACTATTTTTAGAACAATTCAGTATTCAAATCAAAGAAAATGCATTTCATATGTAATAAGATGATAAAAACTACTCATCTTATGCAATTCTTTTGAAACTAGATGAATCCAACTTGATTCCCAGTCAAATAAGAAATCCGGACAAGCCTTCTCTCAACTCTCTTTCAAGTTTCAAAATGGCAAGAAACTTTATTTGAAAGTCTCCCCTCCTATTTATATCCTTCTAAAATAGGTATGGTGGCTCAAACAGTCGCATGCAGGACCATCCATAAACACCCATGCATGCATATTTAAGTCATGCACATAATCAACACCTTATGCATGTATATAATTACATATATTTTATTTTATGCATGCCATTTTTTAATTAACCATACATACATGCATATAGTCATATTATGCACACACACTTATGCATAAAAATTCACATACTTATATGACCAAATATAACAATTTATCATGCTTTCACGTAATTTCATAACAAATAATCACGTATTAATTACCTCGGGTGATAACCAAGAACCGATATCACATGTCCTTACACACATAAAGGACAAACCCATACCCTTTCTAGAGTATAGTACTGCATGGTGCCGACTAGTCGACTCTAGTGCCCACCAACTCCATGAAAGGATGTTTGCTCATGAATAGACAATAGTACTATTCACTGTTCCAAAGGACAAACTTTCCTCTAAAAGTTTGACATGTGTTCTAACCCTTCTGATTTGCATTTAATGCAATGGGTATATATAGCTGAGTGCTCTCCTCATGCACTACATCTATCTACAACACGTAAAAGAATACATACGTTTATCTTCAAGCAAGTTAGAATTTCTCTCCAAATTCTAAAGTTCTTACCCAAGAAGAACATCTTTCTGTCTTTATCTTATTCGGAAAATTTCTTTTATTTGCTAAGTATATTTGTGCGTAATCTTAGATTGTTTTAGATAGGTTATCTTTATCTTTTTATTTCCGCAAACAATCTGTAAAAATCTGTAGTGAACCTTCTATATAAATATATATTTTTAAATATGAAAGCTTTAGGTGTTTGAATTCATCCCCCCTTCTACAAACTGTTCCTCTAAACTCTTGTAGACCCGGCTGGGACCAACAAGTGGTATCGGAGCAGTGTTTTGTTCTCGTCTTGTTTAGTTATTTATTTGCATTTTATTATCTTTTCTTTCTCTACATAATCTACAGCTTTACAAATGGCGTTACAAAACACAAACACAAACTTTCACGATAATGACTCTCTTGCCCAACCTTCCCGATTTATAAGAGACAACTTCAGTCTCTGGAAAAAATCGAACGTCTCTTTTCTTGGAGAGTGTGGATCATGAGATCCCATACTATATAGAGAATGGACCTTATGGGGTGATGAAGACAATAAGAAGGTGGTTATAGATACTCGAGCGAGATCTATAATAGCCACGTCTCTTTCGGACGATGTTTATCATTCTGTTATGAAGCTTAGAACCTCGAAATCCATGTGGGACACTCTTTGTGTTTAATATGAAGGTACTTCCCAAGTACAAGAATTGAGGAAGATTAATCTAGTAAGGAAATACGAAAGCTTTCTTTGTGGTAAGAATGAAACATTGTTTGAAATACATCAAAGATTTAATTGTCTTCTTATCGATATGAGGACTATTGGAAGGGAATATTCCAATTCTGAAACTTTGATGAAGTTTCTGGAATGTTTGCCAGAATCTTGGGATACATATTCTATGTGTCTCAAAATGTCCAACGATATGTCCTCCCTCTCTCTAAGTTCTCTCTATGGGATACTGCTTAATCATGAGCAGTCTCGTCAACTAAAGAGGAATTCATCAAAGATTGAAGAGAAATGAAAAGCTCTCCTTTACCTTTGATCACTGAAGATTCTTCAGTTGATCTCCCATCTTCTTCCTCTATTCCTCTTGCATCTTTTGTTTCTTTAACGGAGTTAGATCCCACTAACTCTGAGAATTTGTCAGAGTCTGATCTTGCAGACTTTGATGAGTCACTGTCTCTTCTAACCAAGTCATTTAGAAGATTTGCCAGAAAAAGTAACTTTCGTAGATTTCCTTTGCTGACTATCAAGGATAAGCCAAAGTCAGATCTTATTGACAAAGCTTCAACGATCTGCTACAACTATCAACGCAAAGGTCACTTTGTGAGTGAATGTAGGTTAAAGAAGATGGTGATGTCATCTTCAAAAACCCCGTCCTTCTTTAGGTCCAAAGACGATAAATATCTGAAGCTGAAGGAGAAGTATAAGAATATGAAGAGTTCTCAGCGAAAGGGCTAAGGCCTTGTTGCTGAAGAACATGACTCGGCTGATTCTTCTGAAAAATCATCCTCAGATGAGGAAGATATGGCCTATCTCTGCTTAATGGCCAAGGATGTTAAGAAAGAAACTTCTGAGACATCAACCTCCAATGATCCCTCATCTTTCTTTCTTGCTCAGGTATGTTCCCTAAATGAACCCTCTTCTTCTTTTTCTTCTTCTGTCCCTGATAGCCTATCAACATTAGATACATTGACAGTTGACCTTACAATCCCCTGAATGGCAAATCAAAAGTATAAATGCTTAATATTGATCTTCAAGAACAATTGAAGATTTGTCATTCTAAGATCAAAGAGCTGACTAATATCAATGAAGATCTTATAGATCAGGTAATTGTAAACCAGACCATCACTATCGAGGGTGAACATGCTATAGCTGAGCGTGAGCAAGCTATTGCTGAACTCAAGGCTGAGAAGGCTATCATTGAAGAATAGTGCAAAGCTTTTGTCAAAGCCTATGAGATCATCAACGCTCAGATTCTTGCCAAGATTTAGACTCGTGTAGGCTTTTCCTATGATTAGGGAGATAGTGTTGCTGACAGGTCAATCCTAAAGTTTGGTACCTTTGTCTCCTCTATTCCTGACACTTCTTCCTCTCAGTCTTCTATCACTGAGATTCATATTGAAGGAACTCCTTTGAGTTCAGGTCACAAAGACAAAGGTAAATCCATTGTCAAAGCACCTTTTCCCAAGAAGGCTGACAAGTCACATAGATCAAGATGTATTCCTTCAGCTTGTGCACCTTCTTCTTCCTCTTGGATCAAGACATCTAAATCTTCTCAGAAATCTAAGTCTAAGCTCAAGGTGAATGTTTCACCTAAGGACTCTAAATCCTCAGTTGTTCCTCCAAGAACAAATGAGAAGAGAATCCTTGGAGCTTGTCCCTCTTCTGTTCCTCTGGTGCTTCCTGGCCCTAAAGCTGGTTTCAACTATAGGAAGTATAGACACTGTGGTGAATCTATACATATTTCCAACAAGTGTTCTTCTGCCCCAAGGCTGATCCTTCAGTCAAGGGAAAGTAGCCAAGGCCGAGAAATCTACCAAGGTCAAATCTACCAATAAGGTTGTAAAAACGAATAAAGTGAAGAAAACCTCTGAAGCCTCTTCTTCAGGCTTAGTGAAGACAACTACTGACTCTAAGTCTTCAACGTCAAGTGTTGTTGTTCCTCTTAACACTGAAGCCTCTTCTTCAGGTTCAGTGAAGCCATCTGCTGACACTGAGTCTTCAGTTTCAATGGATGTTGCCTCTAACACTGTTGGACCCAAATAGAAATAGGTACCAAAGCAATCTTAATCTGAATCTGTGTGCAGGAAGTCAAAGGCATTTGATATCTCAATAGTGGATGCTCTAGACATATGACTGGAGACAAATCCCTACTCATTGATTAAAAGGATGAAAGAGGTCCTTCTGTAACCTTTGGAGGAAACTAAAAAGGATATACCAAAGGTTTTGGTGTATTAACCAATGATGCAACTACTTTTAAAAGTGTTGCATATGTTGAAGGACTGAAGTGCAATCTTCTTAGCATCAATCAGTTGTGTGATAAAGATTTCACAGTAAAATTTTCTAAGAATTCATGCTACATCTTTGACAAGGATGATAAGGTTGCTCTAACCGGTTCTCACCTAGAGAATGTATATATCATCATGGATTATCCTCTTACTGAGAAGAATTGTTTTCTCTCAAAAGCTTCATCAGATATCAACTGGCTATGGCACAAACGGCTTTCTCATCTCAACTTCAAGACATTCAGTGAGCTCTCTCGAAATGACCTAGTCACTGGTCTTCCTCAATACACATTTGCAAAAGAATCTCTTTGCTCAGCGTGTGAAAAAAGGAAAACTGACAAGAGTTAGCTTCAAGTCTAAGCAAATCTCTTCAGTGACCTCTCCACTTCAGCTATTGCACATGGATCTCTTTGGTCCTGTCAACGTACAATCCATAGCTGGAAAGAAATATACACTTGGTATTATTGATGAGTACTCCAGGTACACTTGGGTCTTCTTTCTTAGATCCAAAAGTGAAGCACCTGAAGAAATTATCTCGTTCATCAAAAGGATAAAAGTACTTAACAATATTAAGGTACGATCCATCAGAAGTGACCATGGAACTGCATTAAAAAATGGTAGTATGGATAGCTTCTTTGAGAACAAGGGAATCTCTCATAACTTCTCTTATGTGAGAACTACACAACAAAATGGGTTCGCTGAAAGGAGAAATCGAACAATCATTGAGGTTGCTCGATCAATGTTCAGCGAATCTCATCTTCCTACTCATTTCTGGGCTGAAGCTGTCAATACTGCTTGTTTCACTCAAAACTGGTCGCTAATCGTTAAAAGATTCACGAAGACAACTTACAAACTCTTTGTTGGAATATGCTCGTGTCATAATAAATAATTATATGGCTAGACACACGTGAGCCAATAGGGTCACACACATATACACTAAGACATCATTTAATATAATGTATTTATTGTATTTACATTATATATATTATCTTAGTAACGTGGGGTATTTATATGGGACATAATCATTAAGTATGACTTAATAATTTGGGATTGGAGTAAGTTAATGGCAAGCCCATTATAATTAATTAAATCCTAAGCCTATGAAGAGTTAGAAGGAAAAGCCCAAAGAGGCATTAGGTTTAATCCTATATAAATATAGTAATTAACCTAATGAAAAGATACCTCCTCTTCCTCCTCTCTCTCTCTAAATACGGAACCCACCCTAGGGTTTCCTAGGGTTTTTTTGTTTTTTTGTCTTACTCGTTTTTCGTGTAAGAAGGTTCGTTACTAAGAGGACTAGCATCTCGTGGTGATCGAGGACGTGTAGTGTGGACTACTCTAGAGGTATTCTCTCTAGAATACTTGGTTTCAAAGCCTTGCAAGTGAACACGGTCTTTCATCTACAAATCACGATTCAAAGGTATATCGTTATTTGTTTTATCGTTTAATCTTTTGGCAATACGTTGATCTGGTTTTGGTGATTATTTCCGCTGCATTTTTATATACTTTTATATGTTTTTTTTATTATAATCACCAAACTCTTCCATAACAAAAAACCTTTTCTCAGCTATCTTCATATATGTTAAACCCCACAATTCATAATGTAAAAAGTAATGAAAAACAATAAGTGATGAAGAACCAAAAGACCGATGAAGACATAAAGACAAAAATGGCTAAGTATGGAGTACAACCAGAGGACCGATGAACGACCTGGGATGCGATGGAAAGAGCATCCTCATCAATCGGTCATCGATACTTAGAGAATTCTCCAGCAATTCATCCAGAATCATACAATGAAGATCTAAAGATAAGGATGATTTATCACACCATGAATGACAGCTGGAGATGACATGTCGACAGCTAGATTTATAGTTTATCTCTAATACTAAAGTTTATCCATAGAACAGATAAACGTTATCTGTTAATAGAAGATTAGCTAAAATGTCTCATTAGATATTTATCTTCTTATTAGCTGATTAGTATAAATAGGTGATTAGGCCTAATGTAAAAAGAAACTTGAATAAAATTTACGTTCTTCTTATAATAAGAGTGAAACCTTTGAAGCTCAAGACTGTTCTTAATTTCTTCTTGAGTGTTCATAACTTTCTTCGTTAAATCACTATAATTTGGTTATTCTTAACTAGATTATCAGTGTTATTGAGAGATCTGGGATCAACAATTGGTATCTGAGCTGACTGATTAATTTTCCAATCACAACGATCATTCAAAAATCTCTCAAATCTTGATCTTCTTTTTCGTCAAGAACACAAATCCTTTTCTTCTAAATTCTCATGGCCAACTGGAATTCTGTTTATAATGTTGGCTCCCTCACCAAGCCTCCAACTCTTCAACGAGAAGAATATCCACAATGAAAGATCAGAATGGTGAATTTCTTGGAAGGAATGGACAGGAACCTCCTGCGATCTATAATGGAGGGCCCTTACATTCCACAAACTCTTGTTCCAACAGTTCTAGGAACAAACACTACGGCTGAAATTCCTGCCTACTACATGCCCAAAGATGAAAAGAATTGGGATGAAGATGACAAGGAAAGAGTAGAAACTGACAAAAAAGCCAAAAGGTTGATAATCATGGCCCTACCAAATGAAATCTTCCAATCCTTCGACGCATGTTCCACAACCAAGGAACTATGGGATGAAATGGCAAGCCAACTGGAAGGAGGAGCAAAAACAAAGAAAAATCTTAGAGCATAATGTTTCAACGAATATACAAATTTCAAGGCCCTCCCTGATGAACCAATAAAGAAAACATATGATCGATTCAACACATTGATCAATCAATGTCGTCGAAACGATATTATCAGAACCAAGGAAGAAAACAACATTTATTCCTAAAAAGTCTAAGCGATGAATGGACTTAGCTATCTATGTCCCTTCAAGCAAACCAGGACCTAGACGGCTGGTCTCTTCATGACCTGTATGGAACACTTGCAGCACAAGAGAGCGACATTATGAAGAAAAAGGTATCCATCGGTGGACCTCTTGCTTTAGCTGCCGATGAAAAGGAAAAATCAAGGACCTCTACCAAAGAAAACAAAAAGAAAGGCAAGAAAGAATTAGTAGTAGAATCGGAATCTGAAGAAGAAACTTCTGAATCAAATGACAAAATTAGAGCTTTTGCCAAATCTTTAGCCTTGATCACAAAGCAGTTCCAGAAGAAGTTCATCAGAAAACCCTATGAGTGAAAAGAGTTCAAGAAAGAAAGATACTAGTCATCCTATGAAAGGAAACCATCCAAATTTCATCAGAGGGATGATAGAAGAGATGGAAGAGAAGAACGTGAAAAGAGAAGAGAAGAAAGGAGAGACGAGAGAAAAGAGGACAAGGATGGAAGAAAAAATGACCTCCGATGCTTCAGGTGCGGAAAACTTGGTCATTTTTCAAAAGAATGCAAAGGACAATTGATCAAGGATGCTGACTACTATAAAAATAAATACAAGTATAATTCTAAAGAGCGAAGCTTGATGGCCGAAAAAGAAAATTGGGTGTCTGATTCTTCATCAGACGATGAAGACAAAGCGCTCATCTGTCTATTGGCCACGTCCAATGCAGAATCCGCATCTAACTCTGATGACCAGGTATGCAAGTCTTCCTCAAATGAAACAAACTCTGTTCCATCGGAACTAGAGTTAAGAGTGATGAAGCTTTCAAAAGATTTCTTGAAATTAAAAGAAAAATTAAGTTTTGAAAAATCTGAAAGATTAAAAGCGAAAAAAGAAGCAAGTTTCTACAAAAGAGAGACTGACMTTCTAACCGAAGAAAAGGCTGAACTAGCAAAGAAAAAGACTCGCATTAGTACCCATAAGAAATCAGAAGAAGATAAACTTCTGGAATTAAACAAGCTGTTGATCCCAGATCTCTCAATAACACTAATAATCTAGTTATGAATAACCAAATTATAGTGATTTTACAAAGAAAGTTATGAAGACACAAGATTAAAATAAGAACATTCAAAAACAAACTTGAGCTTCAAAGGTTTTACTTTATAAATAATGAAACTTAAAACAAAGAGTAAAAACCTTTCTCACGTACGCACATATGCTTTCTTTTTACAATAGACCTAGTCGTCTATTTATACTAGATGGCTAATGCTAAGATAACTATCTATTGCTACTTTCTAGCAAATAGTCTAGCTAACAGATAAGGTTTATCTTTTACATGGATAATCATTATAAACAAGATAAACTATAATTCCAGCTGTTGATTCGTCATCTCCAGCTGTCATTATCTATGTGGTGATTTCATCCTTATCTTCAAGTCTTCATTGTTTGCTTTGATGAATACTTAGAAAATTTTCTAATTGTTTGTCTGTCCATCATATCAACGAGAATACTTTCCATCGCATCATCCATCGGTCCGCTGGTTGAACTTCGTCCATCGGTCCAATGGTTGGTCTTTCCATCGATGCTCTGGATAGACTGTCCATCGATCCAGACAGTCGATTCTGCCTTGATATCTCCATTGGTCTTCTGGTTCTTCATCACTTATTGTTTTTCATTAATTTTTACATTTTGCATTATGGGTTCTAACAATCTCCCCCTAAGTAATGAAATAACAAAGTCTAATCTAAACACATATGAAGAACATACACTAATCCAGAAGAAAAACATCAAATTCCAAATTTTTCATTGGATGATGAATTTTCTGTACAAGACTGGAAACAAATTTACATCAAGGCAAAAAATACACAAACATTCCATCTCTTCAAGGATTACCTGAGTATATCTCTCTAAAGCACAGGAGTAATCTTCTGTATGCAATGACCGTTGAGATTTCTTGAAGGAGATGGCTTCCCTCTTCCCTCGGTACGTGGCTTCTGCCCAGTCTTTCTCTAATATTTTTCTGAAACCATTCAAGTGTATCTGTTGAATACTTGAAGGCTTCAGTCAATCTGAAGAACTTTTTAACCCCAAACTTATTCTTGTAAACAAGTCCAAGTTCAGGTTGAGAAAGAACTGAAGCAAAACGAATCTCCTGCAGGCCCTGGAAATCTTCATTTGGAGGAGTGAAGGATAATCTCTCAATGCCTAGCTTGAATGCAATTTCAAAATCTGTCTTGGCTTTGAGCTCTACCAGGGACTCCATTGTCTTGACAATAGCTCTGTTCGCCATTCCAAATCGTATCCCATGATCTTGCCTTTGAGCAGTGTAGGCATATAACTCAATCAAGTCATATGGATTGAGGTTGATGAGGTCATTCTTGTTGAACACGCTAACTACCCCATGGGCTCTCTCCATATTGAACTTGATGTAGCGTATGGCTCTGTTGGCAAATGACTTTATCTTCAAGTCTATGACTCTTCTTATTCCATCGTTCGAAAAGATAGCATGTGGTGGTTGAGTAGTCCGTCTTATGAAACGATGATGTAGAAGGTTCATAGATTCTGGCGATAGGATTGGAGGATTGGTTCACAGGCTTTCTTCGTGTTCTCGGTACATGTATTGATGGATATTTTCCATCATTATTGGTTCCCTGGGCGGCAATTGAGGTCTTCTCCTTAACGACTCCATGTTTTGAATTATTTCGTCCACCAGGCCTTGAGGAGGTTTCCTTGAGGAAGAAGGAATGTCCCCGTGCACCATGGGTTGTGTCTCGGCTGGTTGTGTTTGGGTAGTGTGTGAGTTTTCTTTGGTTGTTTGGGGTGATGAAGGTTGGGTTGTTATGGGTTCCGGTTGTTGAGGTGAAGAAGGTTTGGTTGTTGTGGGTTCTGGTTGTGTGGAGAAGATGAAGGGTTGAGTTGTGC
>NW_020203872.1:0-2052 GCF_001531365.2 Cynara cardunculus var. scolymus | reverse complement strand
CGAAGATCGCTCTGAACGATCGAGGGGTTCAAATTCAAAAGCAACACATGCTTTCTGGGTGTGTGAGAGGTGGTGGCGAGCCCTGAGGCGATGGGGCTCTTGTTTTTGCATCACCTCTTTGTTGAGAGAGGGGTGATGGAATATAAGGTTCCTCGGCTGGTTCATCTCTAAAGGCCCGAAGGATGGCCTCTGGATGGCTAGCTTGGGTTTGGATTGGACTGGGTCGTCCTGTTTCAATATCCCGTTGGCTTTGATCGCTAGGGATAGTGGATGTGGTTGCCTTTTGGGTAGTGGGTTGGGAAATATGTTGGTGAGGGCTGGGGGAAGCACTAGCATCATCATCATCATCATCTTCATAATCTGATGAAGGTGTTGCAGGTGCTCCCTCGTGTGGTGGGGAGGACGGCTCTAGGTGCTCTGGGGTAGCTGCCTTCGGTTCTTGGGACAACATGGAGCGTTCATAGGCTAGGCGTATCTCACTTGTCGATGGAATGACAGTGAGCATAGCCCTTGATAGTGGTTTGTTGATGCGGTATCCTTCCTTTGAAAAGGTTGGGTGATGTTCGTGTATCTTGTAGACCGGGGTATATGGCTCTGTGGCAGGGAGTTTTTGTTGCCTCATTGCATCCCCAATAATGAGAGCAAGGAAGCGGGGGAAGAGGACAGCAGACAGCGTCTTTCCTGCGGCTTGAAGTTTACATTTTTTGAGCACGGCCGCGTAGATCTCGGTGTAGATGAGGAGGGCGTAGTAGAGGTTGAGGTTGAAGAAAAGGCCATACATGATCGTCATGATGTTCAGATTGCCTTGGTCGAGAGAGCCCAGCTTGCAGGTGAGTGAACGGTTGAGGATTGGAAAGAACAAGTTCCACATTGGTGGGAGGAATTGTCTTTTGAAATCTGAGATATTACGTATCTCCCTGTTGTAGCCTAGCATCCTTACGAACCTTATAATGTCCTCGGAGGAAGGTAGCTCGTCATATTGGTCAATCTCGAGCTCTCGTCTTATGGGAATGCACAACACCTTAGATATTTTTACTCGTGAAATTTTTACCGAGCAAATCATATCGTTTGGTGCGTCGACGTCGCCCATTATCCCGTGACTCGCTGGGTCAAACTCACAAGTTTGCCAGTATTGTTGAACATATTTTATTGGGACTTTGGGGTTGACGAGTGTGAGAGCAGGAAGAAGGATGCAGTGCTTAAAGAACTCGATCATGATGCCAAACCTGTCGTCGTAGAGGGTGTTTTGCAGCTCGATCATGTGGTTGTTAGGTTTCATGGAGAGGAAGACGATTGCTCGACTGTCGGCTCCCGATTGCTCGACTGTCGGCTCCCGTAGATTGGATGCGGCTATCGTTGTTGTTTGATTCGTGAGAAGCGGAGGATGCCATTGTTAAGCAAGTTGCAGGTTATTTGTGTTCGTCAAAAGCTAGTTGCAGGTTTTGGAAGCGTAAAGAAGGTAATGGTGAGGAAGATGGGTATTTATAGGTGGGTTGAGGTGGGGGTTGGGAGGGTGGAGGTGAAACGATTTCTTGATTATTATAATGTAATAATTATGAGAAAAGTGGCGGTTTGGGTTTCCGGTGATGGGATTGGAGGAACGTGAGCCGTCGTGATAGTACGTGCCATAMATGAATGTGGACACGTGTCAAGCTGGGGTTTGGGAGGGAAAAAGGTTGAAACGACAAAAGGGTACAGCCTGTTTTGTGTCAGGCGCGTGGTTTGAGTGACGTCATGAGATATTTGAAATGAAAAGGCATTCCAAATAATACCTTGTTAGAGACGTTTCAAAAAAAAATTAAAATCTCATCTAATTGTAAGATTAATACTAATTACGAAGTTTTGGTCTTCTAACAACCCTTGTAGTATAGTTTTTAGTCACAAAAGCTGCAATTTTGTATAATCTTTTAAAAATTGTTTTCAATGTAGACGAATTTTAAGTGAAAATTTTATTTTCATGGAACCAGAGGAGCTCTGGTTAGGCATGATATCTTGAGTGAGGAACCAGAGGAGTTCTGGTTGAAATGTCGATGAAGACAAGTAGTGATGTAA
>NW_020203871.1:1915-15772 GCF_001531365.2 Cynara cardunculus var. scolymus | reverse complement strand
GAAACAATAATAAGAACAGAACAGAGTAAATAAATCAAGAACACACAGTCAAGATGAGGAAGAAGATGAACACAGGAGAATTGCTTCAAAGGTTTTTCAATTCATTCAATTGAAAATATTGATGATTACAATACGGAAGCATACTGATTACAAAGGCCTTAGCCGCTATTTATACTAGTTCCTAACAACCTTACTGACAAGATCTTGACGCGTGAAATCATCCAAGCCGTCCAAATAAAGTCGATTAAGTCCTAGTCACATGAGAAGCACATGCAGCTAATAACCATTGAAAAACAGTTGGAACATAATCTTCACAGAAGACGAAATCCGCAGACCCTATGTGAGCCATCTCAGAGGCTCTGCTGTAATTGACTTGCATGTTCTTATTGACAGAGGACCATTTTCCAGAACCTCTGTGAGAGACATCAGAGGTTCTATCACACTTTACTTGCTCGAATATAAGGCTTTTGTCGTTAGTCCTCTGTTATCTTATGTGGAAGATATCCTTCTGTCAAGACTTGCAGAATACTTTTTCTATACTTTTACAAGAGATGAATAATAGAGCTAACAATCTCCCCCTAAGTATGAAAAAGTAAATTTGGACAAATGGGTGCAAGAATTGACTAAAGAAAGAATACAAGAGGAGATTAAACTCATCCTCTGAAAAAAATTTACATAAATGAACGAATTGAAAATATAGTGCAGGCTTACACTATTACAAGATATTACTCCAAAGCAGAGTTTGGAAAATCGCCTTCGGAATATTGCAGGTCAGACTTGACAGTCTTGTAGACTTTGAAAATCCATTCTCTGAAGGAGACTTGTATCTTGATTGTTTCCAGAAGGTTTGTTACTTCATCCGCCCTTATATGCCCTCTCTGCACCTCTGTCACTACTAAGTTGAACACCTACTCGAGAGACTCTGTGGAATATTTGTGCGTCTCTTTTTGATCGAAGAACCTTAGAATCTCATCCTTGTCCAGGAACACAAACCCAAAGATGGGATTGTGGACAATGGTGTTGGGATGAAATCTAAGCAGCCAACTTGGTCTGTTCTTTGGAGGAGAAATTTTCAGATCTGGCTGGGCCAACATCATAGCGATGTCGAAATCTTTCTGGCTGTAGAATTTGACTTGAGCGCGCATTACCTCACATCTACATTATGCACATTTTCACATACTAGCATGATCAAATATATCAATTTATCATGCTATCACAAAATTATTTAATCAGATAATCACGTATTAATTACCTTGGGGGTGATAAACAGGATCCGATTATCACATTATCCACCCCTCAAAAGAATTTCGTCCCGGAATTCCTTTAATAAAAAAGCCAAGGGTACTCTGAACTCATCTTTGATTATAATTCCCATGTCGCTTCTGGTCCTTTGTGAAACTTCCACTGAATCTTAACCAGACTTATCTCTTTGTTTCTCAACACCCTAATATTTTGGTCAATAACGGCTTCCGGTGTTTCCACAAAGTTCATCTTATTGTTTAATTTAATTTCTGGCATCGGTATGGCTAGACTCGGATCAGCCAAACATTTCCGTAGATTCGACACGTGGAAAGTGTTGTAAATCAGATTCAGTTCTTCTGGCAGCTCTAATTGATATGCTACTAGCCCAATTCGCTTACATATTCTGAACGGCCCCACATACCTTGGATTGAGTTTACCCTTCTTTCCGAATCTGACGACACCCTTCCATGGCGAAACTTTTAACATCACAAAATCTCCTACGCAAAATTCAATCGGCTTTCGATGATTATCAACATAACTTTTCTTGCGATCTTGTGTTGTTTTGATTCTTTCACGGATCTGTTCAATCTTTTCAGAAGTTTCTTGAACAATCTCAAGACCTGTCAACTGCCTTTCACCTACCTCGTTCCAACACAACGACGTTCGACATTTACGTCCTTACAACACTTCATACGGTGCCGCTTGGATGCTAGAATGGTAACTATTGTTATATGCAAACTCTATCAATGACAAGTGATCTTCCCACGATCCCCCCAAGTCAATAATACAACTTCACAACATATCTTCGAGAGTCTGGATAGTTCTTTCACTCCGCCCATCAGTCTGCGGATGATAAGCTGTACTTAGTCGGATTTTAGACCCCAAAGCTTTTTGTAATCCTTCCCAGAACTTTGAAGTAAACCGACTATCTCTATCAGAAATAATAGATAATGGAACACCGTGTCGGGAAACACAATTTCTTTGATGTAAATCTGTGCTAACTTTTCTAAAGAGTACTTCTCTCTTATTGGCAGAAAATGCACAAATTTAGACAAACGATCCACAATTACCCAGATTGTGTCATACCCCCTTGGAGTTCGAGGCAATTTCATGACGAAATCCATTGTAATGTGATCCCATTTCCATACAGGTATCTCTAAAGATTGAAGACTTCTATATGGCTTCTGATGTTCAATCTTAACCTGTAGACATGTTAGACACTGTTCCACATATCTAGCTATGTCTTTCTTCAATCCTGGCCACCAATAAAAAGGTTTCAAATCTCTATACATCTTATTGGTGCCTGGATGAATAGAGTATCGGGACTTATGGCTTTCATTTAATATAATGTTTTGGATATCTCCAAAACATGGTACCCAAATTCTCCCTTGAAAACACATTAGTCCTTCGTTCTTCTATTCCAAGGTTGAAATCATCTTACCCAACCTTTCTGTCTTAACAAATTCTTCTTTCATAGCTTCTTGTTGACATCTCTGAATTTCCTTACAAATGTCAGGGACCAAATTCATTCTCATTGCCATAGCTTTAATAGTTCCACTTCTTTCTTTTCTGCTTAAGGCGTCAGCTACCACGTTTGCTTTTCCCGGGTGGTAGAGGATTTCACAATCATAGTCATTAATCAGTTCAATACACCGACCCTGTCGCATATTTAATTTTTTTTGGTTGAACAAATGTTGCAAACTTTTATGATCAGTATAAATCTGACATTTCGTTCCCAGAAGATAATGTCTCCAAATTTTCAGAGCAAACACCATTGTAGCTAATTCCATGTCATGGGTTGGATACTGCTTCTCATGATCTTTTAACTGTCTTGATGCATAAGAAATCACTTTTCCTCTCTGCATCAAAACACATCCTAACCCTAACTTTAAAGCATCGCTGTAAACCACAAAGTCTTCATATCCATCTGGTAGAGTCAATACTGGTGCACTGGAAAGATGATCTTTTAATAATTGAAAGGCTTACTGCTGTTCTCCTTCCCACTGGAATTTAATGCTTTTCCGAGTCAATTTAGTCAATGGCACAACTATTTTGGAAAAGTCCTGAATGAACTTACGGTAATAGCCGACCAATCCCAAAAAGCTTCGGACTTCAGAAGGATTTTTTGGAGCTTCCCATCTTGCAACTGCTTCTATTTTCGTTGGATCTACTTTTACCCTTGTTTGTGAAATGGCGTGGCCCAGGAATTGAACTTCTCTCAACCAGAACTCATATTAGACAACTTTGCGTACAATTTTTCTTTTCTCAACAATTCCAATATCAGACGAAGATGTTCTGCGTGCTCTCTTTCAGTTTTAGAGTATATAAGAATATCATCGATAAATACAATGACGAATTTATAAAGATATTGCTTACATACCCTATTCATTAAATCCATAAAGGTTGCGAGTGCATTAGTTAAGTCAAATGGCATAACTAAGAATTCATGACGTCCGTACCTAGTTCTGAATGCTGTTGTGGCAACATCTTCCTCCTTGACTTTGAGTTGATGATGCCCTGACTTTAAATCAATCTTGGAGAAATAATTTGCTCCCACCAATTGATCAAATAAATCATCAATCCTTGGCAAAGGATATTTGTTTTTGATTGTCAACTTGTTTAATTCACGATAATCTATACACATTCGCATAGATCCATCTTTCTTCTTGACAAATAAGACCGGAGCACCCCAAGATGATGTGATGGGTCTAATAAATCCCTTGTCAGTTAAATCTTTCAATTGTGCAACCAATTCCTTCAATTCAGATGGAGCTAACCGGTACGGTGCCTTTGCTACTGGTGCATCCCCTGGTACAAGATCAATTCGGAACTCTATAACTCTGTTTGGTGGTAATCCAGATAAGTCTTCTGGAAAGACTTCTGGATATTCACTAACAATCGGAATCAATTCCTCTTTTCCTTTTTCTTTCTTAATATCAATTACGTAAGCCAAATATCCCTGACACCTCTTCCGAATGCTTTTTCGAGCTTTCATTACTGTCAAAATACTGGTATGGTGATTCTGACGATCTCCATAAATAACAACTGTTCCTTAGTCTGACAGATTAATTATGATCATTTTCTGATTACAAACAATACTAGCTTGATATCTTGTCAACCAGTCCATACCCACCACTACATCAAATTCCTTCATCGGCATGGGAAATAACTGAATCGGGAGTTCATAACCCTCAATAACAATAATACAATTATTGAACACACTAGTAACAGTTTCTTCACTATTAGAAGTATCAACTACTGATTTATCATCAAGTATCACAGAATTCAGACATGTAGTTTAAGCAAACAGTGGTGATACAAACGAAAGTTTGCACCAGAGTCAAATAACACCTTAGTACGTATTGAATTCAAGAGGAAAGTACCTGTTACTACATCCGGTGATACTTCTGCCCCGTTCTTAGTCATCTGGAAGGACCGTCCCCGTGCCCCTCCTTGCCCTCCTCTATTCACAGTAGGTCTTCCCCGAGTACCCGACACATTACTTCCCATTCTCAGTTGTGGAGTTCTCAACAACGGGTAGCTTGGTCGTATAAGATCCTGAGAATTATAATTAAAACATCTTCTGTTAGCTGGGCAACTTCTTGACAAATGGCCCTCTTCACCACATTTATAGAATTTTCTTGGATCCATCTTGCACTCACCCTGATGAACCTGTCGACATTATGAGCAGACTTTCTCACTTATCTTCTGCTCGGATCTGTTATCATATCTTACTGTTTTCGGTCCTCGGAAAGATGAAGGCCCTTCCTATTTTTTTTCTCTATAATCTTTCCTTCTGGCTGTCGGTTCTTATTTCGTTCAGTTACTTTAGCCACATCTACCATCAATGAAAAGGTATTGGGGTTCATAGCAATGACAAACTCTCTAATTGAGGGTTTCAAACCCCAGATGTACCTTTCTATCTTCCTGGATTTGGTTGAAACATAATGTTCAGCAAAGCGAGAGTATTCAATAAATCTCTCAGTATATTCCCGAACTGTTCCATTTCCTTGTTCTAACTTCAAAAAATCTTCTTCCATTTATCTCATTGCAGTTTTAGGACAAAACTGATTCTTGAATCGTTCCACAAATTCTGCCCAAGACAAAGTCTATAAAACATCTGTTCTGGCCGACGACTCAACTTCCCACCTGAACAAAGCATTTGATTTTAGGACTGAAACAACAAATCGAACTATATCTGTTTCCGGACACCGAATGGTATTGAACACATATTCCGTTTCTTTGATCCAGCACATGGCTTTCACTGGATCCCTTTCTCCAGAAAATGTTGGTGGCTTGCATGCCAAAAACATTTTGATATCTCCTTCCTTGTTGTGGGTAACTGGCATCGAGGAATGAACTTCTATTTTTTCTGTTTCTACTCTGGCTGGAACTCCCATAATAGAAATCAGAGTTTCCCGCAACTTTCCCATTTCTTCAGCCAACATGTCCCTGGTTACATTTTCAGGATGTGGCACCGATCTTACCTGAACATTCCCAAAATGGGATTCTTCAGGTTCATAATGAATTCCAATTTGACCCCTTCCTTGAAACTGGCTTCTTCCTCTGCCTCGTCCCCTTGGTCTTCCCCTACCTCTATTTCCAGACGTGCTAGTTGGAAGATTAACGGATGATTCTTCCCTTTCCTCAGATTCTGGACGAGCCACTCTTTCAGATCTTCGGGTTCGGCTAGACATCTGCAAATTTTAGTGTTAATAATCACGTATTCATATTCCCAAATATAATGAAATATTTAAGTTCAGATGTGTACCTGTAAATTCATAATTACACTGGCCGGATGTAATTAAAATTTACCTTACACACTGTTCTTTCAATCCATCATATTTATTTCCAATGGTGCTAACTATGTCCKGGACCCTTAACATGCAATAAAACAGTTTAAGTCTAGGTATCATGTTGTTAAATATCTAAATCTCTTAAACTCAGGCTATGATACCACTTTATATAACACCCCATTCCACACATTGCATGTAACATATACTTCATATATAAGAAATACATGTTTGTACACCAGATTGGTCCCTTAGTACAAAAATCTACCAGTACAAAATACATGGTCCAAAAATTTAAAATACAATTCTTGCACTAATCTAGTTTCATCTATTAAAACTATACATCATAAACAATTCTTCATGTAGATATGCATTTAGGAAAATATCACATTTTCCCCTTCCCCTTACCATCGGTACCTCCTGCAATACATAGTTAAAATCACAAAACGAGGGTTAGACCGAAAGGTCAAGTGAGATACCCTATTTATGATATTGCAGGATGAAAATGACCAAAACTTTTATGTAAAACAACTTTTCATATATATAACAAGTATATGAGCAAGTGAGAATATGATACCAATACCTTTCACTTTTCAAGCCAAATTCTCTACTTACAAATAATACATCAAACCCAAAATAGGTTTGTACTAATCAGATTATCATGATGCCACTTTTAAACCTTTCGAATCGAATAAGGTTAATTTAAAGTTTCAGGTCAAACCTGGTATCTTCTCCTCAATAACATCCAAATTATGCTTTCCAATAGGAACCCTGATCCTAAACCTTTAAGTCACAAAGAAATAAAGATTCCAGACCATAATAATCTTAAAGGAAATAATAGTAGGAGTTATATTATATAACATACACACAAATGCCACCCTTATATCCAAATGTACACCTCTCCTTGATATGTTACCCTTATCCCATTGTACACCTCTCATTGATATGTCACCCTTATCCCAAAGTACACCTCTCCTTGATATGCCACCCTTATTTCTTCAACAAAACATTTCACAAAACAATTCCAAATAGACCGCAGTCAATGGAATTATTATCAGTTTAAAATTATCAAAATTCCCATTTTATGTAAAAATAACAATTTTATCAATCATGCACAAGGCATAAATACAAATCCGGTCAACATAAACTTGATCGGACTTCATCTCCGGACTTCAGATAATCACGTATTAATTACCTTGGGTGATAACCAGGATCAGATTATCACACTTTAACGGACCGTATTTGCTTTAATGGACCGTATTGAGCCTTAATGGATCGTATTGGGCCTTAATGGATCGTATTGGGCTTTAATGGATCGTATTGAGCCTTAATGAACCGTATTGTGGTTTGATAGACCGATTGGACATTAATGGACCGTATTGGGCTTTAATGGATTGTATTAGGCTTTAACGGACCGTATTGGCTTTAACGGATCGTATTGGGCCTTAATGGACCGTATTGGGCTTTAATGAACCGTATTGCGTTTTGACGGTTCAATAATAACAATAATTTTAATAAAATATTGTCATTCATGAAATATATAGTAATAATAAAAATTAAAAATAAAATAATGGATTTAAAATACCGGCGAATATTCCGCTGGAAAACGGAAATTTCAAAAAAAAATACGTGCAACCGGTTGAATTTTTAAATTTTTAAATTTTTAAATTTTTGAAATATTTCCGGCAGAAATATCTGCCGGTAATCCGCTGGTAATACTAATTTTTTTTTAATTTTCTAGATAGCTGGGTAATAAAAAAATCTTAAATATTGTTTCTGGCTAATAAATCCGCCGGTAACGATCCAGACATAAAAACCCTACTTCCTCATGTCACAGCCTCCACGCAAAACACAAACCTACTCCCGATTTTGGCACCATGATCATCAAACTGAGACGGGAAAGATGGTATATCCGAGTGATAGGGAGGCTTGGAAACATTTTGACAGGATGCATCCCGATTTTGCTCAAGAGATTGGGAGTGTCGTTACCTATGACGCTCATCGACGAACGAATTTCACAATGAGGGTCGTATTGTTGTGGACGGTTAGTGACTTCCCTGCTTATGCCATGTTGTCTGGTTGGAGCACGCATGGCAAGTTAGCTTGCCCATATTGCATGGGTAATGCATGTGCGTTCTAGTTACGAACCAGAGGGAAGTCATGTTGGTTTGACTGTCACCTCAAGTTTCTGCCAATCAGACACTCATTCAGGCGTGATAGGAACCAATTTTGTGTTAGACATGTCGAAAAAGTTGGTCCACCCCCTCTTCTAACTGGGTAGCAAATATGGGCACAAGTTTGTAGCTTTCCTACGGTCTATGAAGAAGCCCCACACGGTTCAAGGCAATATAGGAAGCCTGTGGATTTTGGGGTAACCCACAATTGGGTAAAGAAGAGCATTTTTTGGGAGCTGCCATATTGGCACACTTTGTTGATCTGACACAACCTTGATGTAATGCACATTGAAAAGAATGTGTTTGACAATATCTTTTAGACCATCATGGACACCCCAAAATCGAAGGACAACGTAAAAGCAAGGAAAGACATTGAAGAATACTGCAATCGACTGGAGTTGCATGTGAGGGAGGAACGAAATAAAATATTTAAACCAAAAGCTTCCTACTCATTGAACAAACAGCAAATAGGAAAGGTGTGTGAATAGTTGAAGAAGCTTAGATTCCCAGACGGCTATGCTTCTAACATAGGTGCATTAGTAAACATCGAAGATGGTAGTTTTTATGGCTTCAAAAGTCATGATTGTCATGTGTTCATGCAAAGACTGCTACCTCTTTCTATAAAAGGGATGGTACCGGCTCCAATATGGGATGTTATCACTAAAGTTGTGCACATTCTTTCATGTAATATAGTCAAAGGTGTTACACATTGACGACTTGCTTCAATTACAGACAAGTATAGTTGAAACTATCTGCAAGTTGGAAAGAGTCTTTCCACCGGGATTCTTTGATTCCATGGAACACCTTGTGGTACATTTGGCACGTGAGGCAATAGTTGGAGGTCCGGTTCAATATCGATGTATGTATCTCTATGAGAGACGTCTAGGGTCGTTGAAAAGGACAGTGAGAAACAGATAAAGGGTAGAAGGGTCAATTGTAGAAGCATATTTGGTTAATGAACTATCTACCTACTGCTCGCTGTATTTTGGAACAACAGTAGAGACACGTCTGAACCGTGAGCCTCGAAATTTTGCCCCCGATTGTTCCTCTTCCGACCAACGATTAAATATATTTAAAACTATGTGTTGAAGATTATTTAATAAAGGCAGAACGCATGTTAATCTATCGGATGAAGATATGCACAAAGCTCACACCTACATTTTACTGAATTATGAAGAAGGTTTTCCGTTCATAGATATCTTCAATAGGAGGTCCTAAATAGAGAGACATATATTGATGATGCAGGTCTCGACAAACGTAGGGGCGATCACTTTGCTGGATGGTTTCATACCCACGTAAGTGTATACATATTAACTTTAATTAATCATTATTTATATGTACTTAATAAAATATTACAAATGACATGATTGTAGGTTATGTCTCGATCAGACCCTGCTTCAGATCTTGTTAGGATTTTGGCATACAAACCGTTGTGTACGGTTTGGAGACACCCGGGGTTATTCGTAAATGGTTACAAGTTTCACACGCTAACTCATGGTAGAAATCGCACCACACATAATAGTGGAGTATGCATGAGAGGGTCTTGTTACTCAGATTCTGAGGCCTACTATGGATTGTTGGATGAAGTCCTCGATATAGAATATCATGGGTATGAACTCCTCTTCTTCGTCACAAAAATTTACAAACGAAGATGTTCAAGAACCAATCCATCTCGTCATAGGGGAAGATGACATCGAAGTTGCCAAAGATCGTCGTGACAACTGGCATGTTGAGGAGAGTAGTGACGAAGAAGAGGAGTTCCAATACTCGGATAGTGACTCTGAGGACGAAGAACTTGACTTGTCTGATCACTCATCAGATGATTAGRCTTYATTTGTAAATTTTAGTCTTAGTAAACTTTGTGTAGTTGTTTTAAAATTTTATTATTTCCATTTTTAAATCTTAATTAGTAAACCATTGTTACACATTTTCAATTGTGTGGAATATTTACTGTATACTTGAATTATGGTTGTATGTTTTCTAACGTTGCTTTGTAGAAAATCGATAATGCTGCGTACTCGGATTACCGGTCGAGCTAGTGGCAGTACACCTACCCACGGTACAGGTAGAGGCTCTAGTACTGCTTCGGCACACCCGGAGGAGATTGAGTTTGGTCGTGGTAGTGCTGCTCCGGAGCCGCTTCCATAACAGCGGATGGTTATTGGCATCTGCGGCAAATAGTAAATACATTTACATCTTTTAATTGATAAAAATATATTTTTTGTATTGATGCAAATTCAGTTCGTAATTATATAGTTTTAGTGACACCAAAGTGATCCATCGGATCACCAAGATCAACCGAGAGCTGCTTGACGGCCCATGGATCATTTGGGAAAAAAATCCCAAAGGACGTGAGACGCCGAATGTGGGAGAGGTTCCAGGTTTGTGTTATATATTCAACTTATTATATTTTATGTATTGTTTTGAACCTAAGAATCGCCTAAACTTTTACGTACAGGGCTATTACACTTGGGATCCGGCTTTGGACGCCCAAATACTAGAGACATGAGAGAGAAAGTCGGCCAAGCCGTATAATGATAACATGAGTGCCGCTTGGAAGAAAGCTGGGAAAAAAACAAGGATAAATGGGTATCCTCAGTACGATGAAACGGACCCCCACCGGGATATGAGTATGTTGAAGAATTTCCCCCCCCCAGCTGGATATCTTCAGATGTGTGGATCCAGATGGTCGATCGTTGGAACAATGATAATTGGAAGGTTGTTTCCGGTGTGGTGCGTGAGAACAGTGATAGCCAAGTTGCGCTACACACCGGTGGATCGATACCATTTTCAGAGCATGGTGCTCGTCTGGTAGAACCTAAAACCTATTAATTTAGTAGCTTGATTTTTAATATGTTATAATTAACAATGTTTGTATTATTTGACCTTTGTAGACACGAGAAAAAGATGGTGTGCCCCCGACCGTTGTGGAATTGTTCGATTACACACACAAAAAGAGGTCGAGTGGAGATGCCGCATCTACGGATTTGGGGGGGGGTACGTGACCACTAAGTATAGCCAAGTCATGGTAAGTATATCTATCTATTATAATTGGGTTGTCATTTGTTGGGCAAACATTATAATTGCTTAAGTTAGAAATTATATATATATATATATATATACACCATATATCATTATTTAGTTTGGGTTAACATTTGTTGGGCAAGCATTAGAATTGTTTAAGTTAGAAATTAAGTATATATCATTATTTAGTTTGGGTTGCCATTTGCTTGGCAAACGTTAGGATTGTTTTGGATACAATTTTTGTATCTATCACTATTATTTTGCCTGGAAACGTCCCATTTACAGCCGTTATGCTGTCAAAATTGACTTGCAATCTCTTTTAAACCATATATAGGATGACTATTCAACCGGGTCTCAGCCAAAGATACGGCGATGATCCATCCACCTGTCCCTTAGTTGATAAAGAGTTATGGGAACAAGCGGTTGGGGAAGCAAGAAACGTCGTTTATTTGGGTTTGGATACAACCAAGATCCCAATTGTGTCTTGACCGGGAACTACACGAAAGGTGGTTCATCGTCTTCAGATAAGCACGCATGTGTCTCTTTTCCTTTGATGATGTTTATCGACTTAGTTTATAATTCATATTAAATATTATAATGTTTTATTTATTTTATAGAAAATTGAAGCCTTAACTTCAGTCACAAATTAATGCTATGGCTGCTATGTTTCACGAACTCTGTCAATCACAACAATTCCCACCGCCACCTAATTGAATATCGTTTGTTTATTTGGAATAAATTAGTTTGTTTGTAACAATCGTGTGATACTTTAAATTGAATATTGTTTATTTGTAACAATTGTTTAGTTTAATGTATGATATTTGGTTGCATTTTATTTTTTTAGTTTTCTCCATATTTTTACAGATTTACAAGTTTTAAATATTTATTGAAACAATAATTTGAAAATAAATTTTTTATTCCGACGGTAATATTAAAAATTTATAATAATATTTAAAAAATAAATAAATCATAAAAAGGTGTTGTGGCGGATTTATCCGTCGGTAATATTTAAAAAATATATTTGAATATTTAATTATATTAAATTATTTTTCCAGCGAGAAAACATTGCGGTGGATTTCTGGTGGAAATATCCGCCGGAAAATTAAATTTTTATAAAAAAAATTCTTAAATTTTTAATTAAGTAAATCAAGATTTTTGTAATTAAGCCGGCGAAAGGTTTCCAGCGGCAGAAATTCGCCGGTAAAATAAAGCATCCACCGGTAAACTCGACGGAAAACGAATCACCGGCGCCCTTTTCCGGTGGACAAATCCGCCGGAAAATCCTACTTCCGGCAATTTGTTTGCCGGAAAAGAGGGCCTTTTTGGTAGTGCAATCATTAATTGGGAGTTAAAAAATAAAAAAAAATCCCATGATTTTTGTTAATTTATTATTGATCTTTTTTTTTTATAATATTGATTTTTTAATCAATTATGTTTTTGAATTTGTGATTGGTAGAGGAGACCCGGTAGTTAAGTTTTCGGTATCGTTCAAGCTATTATAGATAAACGCATTGTTCATAATGAATGAACTATTGTTCACAAGTGTTCATATTGTGTTCATATGTACACTAGCTGCATATCTCAACGTTGGCTCCCTCCTGAATGTGTTCATAATGAAAGAACTATTGTTCACAGGCTGTTCATATTGTGTTCATGTGTATATCAGTTGCATATCTTAACATTGGCTCGCTACTGAATGTGTTCATAATGAAAGAAATATTGTTCACAAGTGTTCATATGGTGTTCATATGTAAACCAACTGTATATCTCAACATTGGTTTGCTCCTGAATGTGCTCATAATGAAGGAACTATTGTTCACAAGCTGTTCATACCTGTTTTTTTATTTATTTCCTTTCTTGTAGCAGCTATTCTTATTATGTTCATATTGTGTTCATAAATGCTATGCAATCCAAGTTTATATATATGTCAATTTTTGTTCGAATTTGACATAATAGTTCATATATATATATATATATATATATATATAGGGGCCTAATCAAATGAGAACTAGATAGTTTGTGATAACTGTGAGGTCCAACATGAGCAATTCATTTTAGATAATTAATGTTATTTATTAAAATAAACCAAATGGTAAATTAGTAAATTGTCTTGATTATTTAACTTACTTTAATTAGTTTAATATTCCAATTTACTTTAATTAGTTTAATTATTTTAATATATGTATATATATATACACACACACACGGACATACAGGGACCAAATCCGGTGGCCTTCTCCGGTGACCTCCTCCGGTCATCTTGTCTGACCAAGACGCCGTATCCGATGATCAACCACTAAATACCCACCTACGACAATAGTATCACAGTGGTACCACAATTGGTATCACAATGTGTTTTGGATATCACATTGTATGTATTTTGGGTATCACATTGTGTATCTTGGTTATCTTGGGTATCCATGGTTTTCATTGGAGGCTGGAGGTAGGGGAGAGAGAGAGAGAGAGAGAGGGGAGAGATAAAAAATTTTAAATACCTAAAATGTTATTTAATTATAATTTTAAGCCAAATTACCAAAAATATTAGTTTCCTAATTTATCCATTAATTCGTGGTTAAGATTGGATCTCACAGTTATCACAAACTAATCAGTTCTTCCTTGAATGA
>NW_020203871.1:0-1375 GCF_001531365.2 Cynara cardunculus var. scolymus | reverse complement strand
ATATATATATATATATATATATATATATATATATATATATATATATGGGACTAATCAAATGAGAACTAGATAATTTGTGATAACTGTGAGGTCCAATGTGAGCCAATCTTTTAAATAATTAATATTATTTCCTATAATAAAATAAATGATAAATTGGTAATGTTGACAACTCATAAAACTCTGAAACCTGGTAGTTTCTACAAGGATGCAAAACTTCGGCCAAACACCGGCCACCTCTTAAAAACGACACACAAGTCTGGTGTTCTCTACCACTGACCATAGATCTCGAACACCCACCCTTTCCCTCCCTTCTTATCTCCAACAGTCATCTATGGTCCCTGTCCCTGTTGCTTCGATCTCGAACGAACTAGTCCCCTACTGTCCCCGTTGCTTCGATCCAAAATCAAACATCGACCATGTTTTACCATCTCTAATATCGCCTACAGGAACAAAATCTCACAAGGACCAAAACTTTATAAGGTTGGGCATCACTGAATGGGGTTCTACGAGAAGGGGTTTCATTGGCTGGGTCTCAACTAGAGAGGGGGTTGCACTATCGATCCATGCCTTTTCTCCGATTTGCGTTGAAACTCAAACACAGGGATGATTCTCATTGGCCGCTGGCCAAGAAAGACCCGACATCCGATCGAGATCTTGAAAGAATCCAGATCTCCATCTTCTTTGAAATCAGATCCGAAAACATCCAAATATCAAAGGTATGCATCTCTCCATCTCCATCGATATTAGATCTGAATAAATCGAACACATGGATGATTCTTGTCTGCAATGTTTCTTTTTGGTAAAATCGTTGGCAAGAAATCGAAGATGTTGTGTATTAAGTTTAGTTTCACAGTGGTAATATAGTTGGTGTGAGTGGTATCACAGTTGGTACCCCAATTAGTACTACATTCGATATCACATTGCATCTTGTATGTATTTTTACTATCACAACGTGGATCGTCTGTATGTATCTCTTAAATTTATATTATGGATTTGATTTTGGTTTGTTTTTAACGTTTGGGTTGGTATCACAATGGTATCACAGTGATATCACAAATGGGTATCACATTGTGTATCTTTGTGATTACTTGGTACCGGCCGAAATAATGTTCACTGGAAGTCGAAGGTCGAAGATCGGAGAGAGGAGTTTTTAAAAATACCTAGAATGCCCTCTAATTTTAATTTTAACTCAAATTACCAAAATTATTAATTTCCTAATTTATCTGTTGATATGTGGTTGAGATTGGATCTCACAGTTACCACAAACTAATCAGTTTCTTCTTTGAATGGGCCTATATATATATATATATATATATATATATATATAGAGAGAGAGAGAGAGAGAGAGGAGTGATCAAATGAAAACCGCCCTCAT
>NW_020203870.1:14200-16006 GCF_001531365.2 Cynara cardunculus var. scolymus | reverse complement strand
TTGCATTCTCTACCCATGTTCTGGAATATTTTGGTTCTTCTTGTATGTGTTTTAAACATATTCCTACTGGTTCATTCTTGTTCCTACTAATTGGGCAAGATATTCAGTAGATTGGAACATTGATCAATGAGCATCCAATGTGTAAAGCTAGCTGTTTCCATTTCATTTTTGTGCATTTGACAAAAAAAGCATTCTTGATACCTCTTCAGACGAGCAAAATTGATATTATGGAGCATGTAAGAATAATGCAGCAAACTGACATAAGCCTGTCCCCAACCCTCCCAAACTGCAGCCATTGTCCATGGGAATGTAAAATTACCAAAAATCAACTTCAGATAATCCGTTCTTGTGGATCTATTCACCCTCCACAACTCTATAAAAAAGGTTGCCAATATGACATTTTAGGGTTTCTTGAAATTTGGAATTGAAGTTGAATAGGAAGAAAAAGATTCTTACTTTTCAAACTGCACAGCTTTCAAATCCATCAATGGCGTTTGTGGGTTCAATTCATTTGACCCAAATAAACCATTTTTATGCTTTCAATCCTCAATCCAACCTCAAAAATCATCATCGGAGGTTTTAAAACCCAAATACAAGTAGCAATGATGTCTTTAGCTGTAATATTTGTATGTTTTCTACTGTTCATCTTGATAAGTACATACATTTCTAGAAGAAGAAGAAAGAACTCACATTTAGAAGATCTGATGGTTATTTACCTCCACCGTCATCGCTCCGCCAGCCTCCTCCCGCTGGTGTTCACCTTCGACGAGCTTCAATCATCGACAAACAACTTTGACCCAGACGAGGTCTGTGGTAAAATGGGTCGCAGACAGTGAATACAGAAGAAGAAAGCGGCCACAATGGTAATTTTAGAAGTTTGACAACACAAAGCAGGTTTGACCCACTTTGGATTTCGTGTTGGCATAAACTTGTATATTGTGTATAATAATTTGTAATTAAGAAATTTTTGAATTTCTTGTATAAAATGATAATAATATATGTTTAAGAGTTGTAATTAAGATTTTAGTATAAATGATTATTAATATAGTATATATATATATATATATATACATATATATTTTGGTGTACCCTTTACTTCAGACCCCATCCCTACCCATCCCCTTCTTTTTTTTCCCCAACTTTTTCCATACACCCTGTTACATAAAACAATAAAATACATTAAATCTAATTTATTTTATTTTTCAGTTTTAACTTTTTGATATTTTTAGTTTTAACTCTTCAACTTTTTAAATAATATTCATTATTGGGTTCATTTATTTGATTTAATTTCAAAAAGATTGAAGTGACGCTTATAATGGTGTAACTTGTTAAAATAAAACGAATTTTTAACGTATTTTAGCTAATGATTATGTATGTTAATGTGATAAGATTGTAAAAAGTAAAATAGAAAAACAAGAAGATGTACCATAAATTAAATAATTAACTACAAAAGTCTAAAGTGTAAGTATTCAAAATATTTATTCATAATATATATATATATATATATGATATAATAATATAATTAGATCAAAAAATATTTAATATTGAGCTCATTTCGAAAGTATTGACGAAATGTTTATAATGATGTAACTTGTTAAAATTAGTACTTATTTTTTTACATATTTTAATTAATATATAATTATATGTGTTAATGTAATAAGGATGTAAAACAGAAAATAAAAAAGTAAATGATATAAAATAAATTGATTAAATAACAATAATAAGAATATAAAATATAATTTTAAAATTAAAAAATATATTAAAAAATTGTGATGTGAGAGGAGGATGATGACAGAGGGGATGTAT
>NW_020203870.1:11679-13991 GCF_001531365.2 Cynara cardunculus var. scolymus | reverse complement strand
TTTATATCTTTATAAATATTTATAAAGTGTCTTTATTTTTTCATTTTATACCTTTATTATATTTATATAAGTATGGTTCTATAATTAAATAAATAGAATTTAATATTAGAGTCATTTTGAAGATATTGATAAGACGATTTTAATAGTGTAACTTATTAAAAATAAAAACGTATAGTGAGATTCAAACTCATGCATTCAAACATATAATACATTAAGTATTACTACTTTATGCATTCAGTCTTAAAATTTTTTAATCTACAATTAAAATAACGTATAGTACAAATTACCCATGCAAATTATTACCTTTTTTCATGTTCCTAATATACTTTTGACACATTTCACTCATGTCTTCACCTTCTCATACTTCTATGTCTTCTCCTCATCCCCCAAAGTGAGATTCAAACTCATATTCACCATGAGTTATTAAAAGTTCTCTCATTCAATTGTTCTAGAACTTTCGGTCTCGCTTTTGATCTTTTGATTTTTTGCTATTGGTGTAAATCGAATACATTTGTGGAGTTGTTTAAATATGTTGGATTTTAAATATATTAGATTTTAAACTGTCATACAATTTTTTCATCAATAGACTGTAATTGGAACCATAACTCTTATTTATTCAAATTGTATTAATATGTAAAGATCAAGTGTATATCATCGTTAAATCTTCTATAATAAAATCAGTGAAACTTTAAAATCGTTAAAATTCACGACTCCCGCCGCATTGCGCGGGCACACAACTAATATATATATATATATATATATATATATATATATATATATGGTCAGGTTCAAGAGAAAACCGTAAAAAAAAATGAAAAACTGATGAACACCTTGGAAATTGTTCATTTGGACGGTATGCATATGTGCATACAGGTAATTTTAACCAATTTTTTTGATATGCATGTGTACATAACATGCATACGTGCATAAACACCATGAAACAATTTCAATTACCGGTATGCATATATACATAATGTCCAGATAAATAGTTATCAAGGTGTTACTCAGTTTTTTCATTTTTTGTGGTTTTCCCTTAAACCTCCTTATATATATATATATATATATATATCCATCTTATAAAAATGCGAGAACACACTTATCACATAATAACTTGAAAACTATTCATTAACAAGTCATACTTGATACTTAACAATTTATTTTTAAATGCCTTCTTTTTTAAATACTTTATATTRTAGAAAAAATAATTTTAATATAATTTTTCTAGAAAAAAAGCAGTTATCATGAAGTGAAAATTTGCAAATGCATGAATGGTCCACTYCATTTAAATTAGGTAACATAAAACAAACAAAACTTTCTCATTTCATCATAAAATGGTCCATCTTTTATCGACCTCAATTACTGCATTAAAAAACAWTAATATACATGTTTCTTTTCATCTACTTTATAATTTCATTTATTAGTTATGAATTTGCTTGCATGTATTATATTACATCTCAACACAACTTAAATTTCTTTATTTCTTWCGTTCTTCTACCTGATTCTCTCTTATCACTCAGCTACTTGTTTCGTCTCTGATCAACTCARTCATTACAACATCATTACTACTTTAAAGGAAAACCAATGTTGCACAATTCATTATGTAGCTTTAATCATGTAAACATAACTTGTTCAATAAAATCCTATCAACAACAAAAAAAACCTACAACGTAATGACACGTCTAAAGTTTTGTGCAATTTTTCACTTTTCCAAAAATAAGATGWTCCATAAAAATGCTCTGGAATGTGTAGTTCAATTGGTAAAGGGTTGGAGAGATTTTTCTTATATAACAAGGTCAAGTTTGAATTCTTCGGGAGATGGACTTGAACCCCTCTGTCAGTTTTAGCTGCCGAGTCAACTCTGAAATGCTTATTTATATGTAATTCATAGCTAAGGGATGGTTAGACTTGCTGCTAAACAACTTTTCACTCAAAATGTTTCACAAAACTTATGTTATACCTCTTGGATTCTTTGATATATGACTTATGGYTGATGGCAAAGAGTCGTTTTTGATGTAGTTCAAATGGTTATGATTAATTACGCATATGCAACATTTTCCTTACTTATTGACGATGCCATGTTTAGTTATTCACATGTATATGATGTTACAAGCATCCAACTTTCCATCAATYTATGGAATGGATTGTCACAAACTCTCCCACTTAAATTCATCACCTTCTATCGGGCGTAAACTTGTTTACAAGTGATGTGGGATTCACCTAATATGTTACCATTACCTTATAGGGACTCGTCATGGTTATCTGAGCAGTTGAGGCTAGCTCTTGAGGGATCAAACCCGAGACCTGTCATGTGT
>NW_020203870.1:3232-10854 GCF_001531365.2 Cynara cardunculus var. scolymus | reverse complement strand
AAATGTTAAAATTTATTAAATTATATAACATGTACTTTTTGTCATTTTATATTTTTCTACTAATTTATCAATTAGTTTTTTACCAAACATGATTAGTTGATTATAACACCTCATTTTACATTTGCATATAACACRTATTACATATAACATGTAAATCAAATATTTCCACATTGGTTCCAAATATATATAAAATGCTTACACTTGAAAGTAGCTACAATTTTTTTTCATATATATCCAATACWAGACTAGTAAATATAACAAGATTTCAAGTATGAGTAATAACATCTTCATAAAATCCACATATGTAAAGCAATCATGACATCTTCACATTTCCCCCTTTCCTTTATCCTTCGATTGTGCCCGACATGTAATGTCATTAAAAAAAATAAAATGAGGGTTATTTCATGAGGTCTAGTAAGAAGTCAGTTTTGATTGTTATTACAGGGTGAAAATCACCAAAACACTTTTATAAATCTCATATTTGCATAAATTACAATTAAACAGTGTTTTATCAAAACAAATTTTTTTATCGTATCATAAAGATTAGACAACCTTCTTCTTATTGCTTTAATCCCATGAAAATATCAAAGTCATCAAATTTAAACATAAAAATACCAACTTGTCGCATCTCATCAATGCGATCACAACTTTATATATCGCACCATATCAACTTGTCGCATTATATAGATGTGATATAATTTTTTCTCGCATCACATTGATGCGATTACATAGTTTGTCACATCTCAATGATGCGATAACTCCAACTTTTTGCATCATAGGAATGCGATAACTCAATCTCCTTACATCACGAGGATATGAACCACAAGGGTAGTGCTTGACTGGTTTGAGCTTGACTCTAAAAGTCAAAAGTACCTGGAGGTCCCAGGTTCAAATCTAAGGAGGAATAAAAATCCCTTGTGGCCACAGAGGTTCAAATGCGGTGACTTCGGGCTATTTGCAAAACAGGCAGTCGCCGTAGGATTAGTCGGCTTGCATAGCGGGTTGGATATCCAGGTTAATAAAAAAAATGCGATAAAAATACTGTTCTCGCATCTCATTGATGCGATAACCTTATTCCTTGCATCATAGTCATGTAATAAAATAATCTCATTTCATCATAATGATGCGATAACCACACTGATCGCATCATGAATATGTGATAACAGTTCTCATGTAATCAAAGTCTCACTTTTAACATACAGAAAGTTTTGTCACCCTTATCCCAGTATACATCCATTTTGATTATGCCACCTTTATTCTAACCAATTGCTAATTACATATCAAAACATAAAATTATGCCAAAAATAACATATAAACATTTTCAAACTCATGTATGAAACCATACGGTTTCTTCACCAAAAACATATCAAATGATCTGTATAAAAATAAAATTCATCTTGAAATGACACAGCAGTATATGAAGATAATAACTCAGTAGTAACGACAATTAAGAGCAAATAGTCAGAGTCATCTTCCTCCCTTCGGTTTCTGCTTCTGTTTTCTCGAATTATATTATATAATATTCTCTGATTTATCATTCCAATATACTTTTTAATAAAAATCATAAAAAATAATAAGTCAATCTTATTGGWCGAATTGTTTAAAATAATCATTTCTCCTTCCTAATATCAAGTTTTAAAGAATTATCTGTATTCAGAGTATTCTAGATGATTCTTTATTTCAGAGAACAAGACTAGAATCTCTTGAGCATTGTTAGATAACAAAAACACATTTTTTTAGAGAACATAAACTAATTCTTTTTAAATCATCCCATACCAGTCAAAATTGTCCTCTATGTGTCAAATCATTGTGCCAAAATTGCTCTAGGGCTTTCTCGATCCCCATTGACCTCCCTGGAACACCGATCAGGAGGGGAATTAGAAAAGAACTCGTTGCAATCATAAAGCAAAGAAAGACAGATCTGGCGGAAGGGAAAGCTTCAGCTACACAAGATATATTGTCACACATGCTTTGCTTTAGAGATGAAGATGGCAAATGCATGGAAGAATCTGATATCRCCGACAAGATCCTCGGATTGTTGATTGGGGACCATGACACTGCAAGCTCTGCGTGTGCTTTCATTGTGAAGTATCTGGCTGAGTTGCCGGAGATTTACGAGGGAGTCTATAAAGGTACTAGAAGAAATACATGCAAGAATATATTTTCTTAACTCTAGGTTATATATATATATATCAACACACCTACGATTCATATTAAACTTTATGGAGTAACTACCAGCATTAACATGCACAAATTGTTGATGATTATAAATTAGTATTAAAAGCTTTATTAACTTTGTATAGAACAGCAAAATTTGACGTAAAACGAATGCAAAATTTTAATCTACAAATTAACAAGTATAATATTTTTGTGAATATATAATAGATTTTGATAATTAATTTCTTTATAATTTTGTAATTGCATGCAGAACAAATGGAAATTTGCAAAATCTAAAGCATAGGAGAGTTGTTGAAGTGGGAGGATGTATCAAAGATGAAGTACTCTTGGAATGTTGCATGGAAGTTCTTAGATTAGCTCCACCTGTGCAAGGTGCTTTCAGAGAAGCCATTACTGATTTCATGTATAATGGTTATTCAATTCCTAAGGGCTGGAAGGTAATTTACATGTTAATATATATATATATATACATATATAATATACATACATACATACATACATATATATATATACATATATATAATATACATACATACATATATATATATATATATAAATATATATTGGTTCAAGTTAAGGGAAAAACAACAACAAAATGAAAAATTGAGAAACACCCTAGTAACCGTTCATCTGGACAGTAAGTACATATGCATACCGATAATTTTAAGCTTTGTCTGGCACGTGCATGAAAACCAAAAAACAACTTCAATTACCGATATGTACAAGTGCAGAGTGTTCCTCGGTTATCATTGTTTCGAGGTTTTACCCTTAAACCCCTCCCCCCCCCCTCTCTCTCTATATATATATACATATACATATACATATTCATATACATATATATATATATATATTAGGCTTTTAATTAGTTTTTAGCTAATGGATTTTCATTTTACAGTTGTATTGGAATGCAAACTCGACCCACAAAAACCCTGAATTCTTTCCTGAACCTCAAAGGTTTGATCCATCAAGATTTGATGGCAAAGGACCAGCACCATATACATTCGTACCATTTGGAGGACGACCTCGTATGTGCCCTGGAAAAAAGTATGCCCGCTTAGAAATACTTGTGTTCATGCATCATCTAGTTACAAAATTTAAGTGGGAGAAAGTAATTCCAGATGAGCAAATCATCGTTAACCCGATGCCTAGTCCTTCCAAGGGACTTCCCATTCGCCTCTATCCTCGTAACATTTAAAGTTGGTACTCTAGTTCCAATCAGAATTATTTCATTGTGTGTTTCAATAACAAAAAGCAGTGGATTTCAAAAGATGCAAATAGTTCAAAAATGAAAAACAGGATCAATCTGAAAGTGTACAATTGTCAATTAATCCTTCTGCTTTTAATTTATTGTATTTCTGTATGTCATCAATAATGTATATTCTTTCAATGTTCAGCACAAGTAAACTACAAATTTTGTAAATGTACTCTTATTTTGGGATAATTTTCATTTTGCTTTTTCCGTCTAAAATAATCGGTCCGTTCCATTTGTATCTAGAGTTTAACGATTCACCATATGTTTTACGCAAAAAAAAAAAAAAAACTACGACTTGGGTATTTCGACCTTGCCGCACGCATATATAGGTTGTTGCACCGACTTGCAAACAACTAATTCGGGAACCAGGTAACCTAGGCTCACGATACAAGGTCGGCCTGGCCCTAGGTCTCGTGTACAAGAATGGCCCAACAAGGGGCCAGATTTAGGTTAAATTTGATTGGTGCTTTGGTGAAAATTATGTTACACTTTAACTCCCATTTGATCACCTCCTCAATCGATACCAGATCTTACAATTTTATTAACATCTTAGTCAATCGTACCAGATATTGTCCATTATGTCTACACGACTAGACCTGAACTTATGGTTTTAAAACGTGTTTAATAGAGGAGGTATATAGTTCTTTATAAGACAACCTTAGTAATTCCCTTCCCAACCGATGTGGGATCTTACAATTAATTTGTTGGTATTTGATATATATGTTGTGGACATTCTTATAGAAGCCTTCTTGGGTGTTGATGTATCATATAGCAAGGTGCGACATACTGTGTGTTGTAAGTATTATTTCAAGATTCACGCATTATCTTTCTTGGAGTTTTGCGGTTTTTAAGGCAGGGAGTGTTTGGAGCCATTTATCCAAACTTTCACCCGCTAAGCGAACACATAAAATTCATCATTATTTGTTTTATCATTAAAGATGTTAGTACATTAAAATATCATATGCAACAATTTACTAGCCAGATAAGAGTAGTCTATCTCACTTACCGGGTAAGATTATTACGGAAATAGAATCTTTACCGCCATGAAATCTTGATTACTACGTAGAGAATTTTGATAGATTGCAAAGTTGAGGAAGATTACAGTGTTATCTCTCTCTCTCTCTCCATGTGTATGTTGTATACTCGCTCTCCTTTGGTTAAAATACACGGGTCGGGTCAGGGTGATCGTACTCACAAATCACAATTGCATGATTATGGAATCTAGTCATATCCAGATAAAATTTATGCAAACCCTAATTTTTAACCGGATATACTTTCAATATTTTTTTTATATTTATTAATTTCATAAATTATTATCATATTTTTTAATTTTAACACCACTACAACAAATCGAATTTATAGAACACCCAAATCTCTAAACGTCCTAGGCGAATCGGATCTTGGCTCGCTGTCCCACCGGCTTGTGATCGATCCATAGAAGAGCTGCTGTTGTACTTTTGTTCGCTCAGGGGGGCTCAGCTTGCTTGTTGTTGTTTATCGCCAGAAAGAAGTTCAATCCACTATAAAACTTAGTTTATAGGACCAAAAAAAATAAAACGTCCTATCTAAAAACGTTGTAATAAGTTTATGTGATGTTTTTTGACGTCGTAATAAGTTTTTTTAAAACATTGTCAATATAAAGCGTCCCATTAGCAACTTTATAAGACACTATTTGAAAAAATGTCCAATAAAAACAAATGTCCTATAAAAAATTAAGTTTATAGGACACTTTCTCAAAAGTGTCATATAAAGTTGCTAATGCGACACTTTGTATTAAAAATGTCCTAAAAAACTTGTTAAAACGCCCCCAAAGTGTCATATAAACTTATTACAACACATTTAGATATAACGTTTTATATTTTGGTCATGTAAATTAAGTTCTATAAATCGGTCTATGGAGACGCTCAGAGATTGAGGGTGTCTTATAAACCAAATTTTGGTGTAGTGCACTAAATAAATTTTATTAAAAATTATGAATTAAATTATTTGATTATATAAAATCAATCGATTAAAGATAGTTTCCCTTTAAAACAAAGTTTAATCGATTAAAACTTAAAATTTAAGATATGGCTACGTAAATCCATCTAGCACTACAACAAAATCGGGTTTATAGGACATTCCCAATTTCTAAGCGTCCTAATAGACCTCTTTATAGGATTTAGTTTATAAGACCAAAAAAATAAAGTGTCTTATCTAAAGGCGTTGTAATAAGTTTATATAATGTTTTTTGACGTCGTAATAAGTTTTTTAAGACACTTTTAATATAAAACGTTCCATTAACAACTTTATAGGACACTATTTGAAATTTTTTCCTATAAGAACAAATGTCCTATAAAACATTGATTTTATAGGACACTTTCTCAAAAGTGTCCTATAAAGTKGCTAATGCGACGCTTTGTATTAAAAGTGTCCTAAAAAACTTGTTAAGACACCTAAAAGCGTCATATAAACTTATTACAACACCTTTAGATAGGACGCTTTATATTTTGGTCTTATGAATTAAGTTCTATAAAGCAGTCTATTGGGACGCTTAGAGATTGAGTATCCTATAAACCCAATTTTGTTGTAGTGTAGGGAATCATGTCTACATTGTAACTATCTTTTAAGTCATAAAAGAAGGATAAAGCAGAAAATTGTTTAATTATCATTATACCAAATGTTGTCTTAGACAACAAATATAAATTACCTATGTTGCTTAAGATACATTAAGACAACAAAGGCTATTATATATGTTACTTAAGTTTTCTCTTAGGTGGCGTTTGTTTTTTAAGAGGTGCTGAAGTCTGAAGTCTGAATTCACTTCTGAATTTTAAAAGGTGGTGCTGAAGTCTGAAATCTGAATCAGTTAGACTGTTTGTTTTTACGTCTGAAATCTGAAATCTGAATCAGTCAGACTGTTTGTTTTTACGTCTGAAGATTACCTTTATTTGAGAGTTCCAGAAGATCGAAGAACACCAATTGAAGCTTGAATCGAGCTAAGGGACGAGACAAAAACAGAGGGCGAGAACGGATGTATGAAGAACACCATCTTCAATCGATGAATGGGACGAGAGAGATCGAGATGTATAAAGAAGCAGATCGAGAAGAAACCAAAGAGAGATCGAGAAGATTAAAAGAACACCAGCTTGAATCTGCGATGTATGAAGAACACCAGCTTCAATCGATGAATGGGACGAGAGCGAATGAGAGCGATGTAAGGAGGCGGATGAGAGCGACGTAAGGAGGCAGATAAACAAATAAGAGGTATTAAGGGTTAGGGTTACCACTTAAAAATTCAGAGGAAACCTTATGAATTCAGCTCTTAATTTGGGGGAAAAAAAAACAAACGATCTGAAAGTCTATATGTCTGACCGATTCAGACATAAGAGAAAATTAAGAGGCAAATTTTAAAAAACAAACTAACCCTTAGACAAAGTATGGTTCTATGTTGCCTAAGTATGACCTTAGACAATATATACATGATTCTATGTTGCATGCATGTATCTTAGGCAACATATTAGCCTACGTTGCCTAAGCTAAAATATAAATACCTTATTTTTTCCCCCAAAACCAAAAATCTTTCCCCCTAAAGTTTTCATCTCCTTCTTTTTCCTCCCACTCCCAAGGCCATTGATTTCACTTTTCTTCTCTCCATCGACTTCTCTCAATCCCTCCATCGCTAATGAGTTTCAAAGAAATCAGTGGAATCGAGAGAAATCAGTGATTTAATCGATTTTTCATTAATTTCTCTTCGTTGGTTTCTCTCAATCTCTCCATCGATTTCACTGATTTCTTCTCTCCATCGAAGGCAAAGGTCTTGGTTTAAGGTTCGCTTCTCTAGGTTCTACTCCAACTTATCATCGATTCCTTCCAACCAAATCTCGATTACTCTACTGATTTAAGGTTTGCTTGCATAATTCTTTGTTTTCTTAATTTTTCCTTTGAATACTCGATCAATACCTACATCCTTTAAAACAACGTTGTTTAAAATTGGTTTCTTATTGGTCTAGAGTTGTCACACCCCGCTAAAGCGGAAATACGGGATGCTGACAGACAAGCGGGTCATAGCAACAGTTTATAAATAACACCATTACAAGTTTCAAAACAAAACGATTCATCGACATAACAAGAGTTAGAATAATACACAACGTTCATAATTACATCAAAAACTTGACTTAATCGATCTTGACCCAGGTATGCTCCCTTAAAAACC
>NW_020203870.1:0-1675 GCF_001531365.2 Cynara cardunculus var. scolymus | reverse complement strand
GGCACACCCACTTGCTCTTATTTTATCTCCAGCCAGGGATGAAACCTCCAAACTCCCCTCAGAATGTAGCTCTGTGGTCTTCATTTTCAACCCTTGGTTCAGTTCAAACTCAGAGTGAYATTTAGCACCACCGTTTGCACGCAATGCAGCTTTATCCTGCTTACAATCCAACAGACGATTAAGAACATAATAGCTACTCCACACAGAAGCAGCATATTCATCCCAGAAGGGACAGATAGCTGTATGGATTACGTGACGAAACAGTACAAACAGTCTTATGACAAAGAGTTTATCAAAGAACCGCAAGAAGATTAGGAAAACAGCTATAGAGCTTAACTCGATTGAAGCAAACACTATTTGAAATGAGAACGGGAGACAGGTTTTTAACATTTAAGTTTAGTGACTTCAAGAAACAGCAGGTCAAAAAAAAATTGACAGATTAGTTGTTAATGCTGTTTAGGGCAATCATGAGGAAATCTGCCATAGACATTAAGGATTTTGTGTTTACAGACACGAGAAACAGTAAGCTGTTATAGATCCAAAAACATAACAAGAGAAGATGAAATAAGACTCAAGAAATTGGTGATTAATATATTGTCTGGCAGAAAAAATCACCAACTGCCTTAGGCTAAAAATCAAGAACAGTTGCTAAGCGCCTATGCGCAGATCTGACGCTGAAAAAGCTCGAAAGACTCGACTGACTCCAGAAACAAGTTCGAAATCATCCAAGAGTAAAAACCCTAAAAAAGGATTTCGATAAACGTTAAGCAAATGATGAATCGAGAGTTTCTGGGCACAAACAGCAGTCGAACAGCAAACTGTTCAAGAACGAGTATATTTCAATTAAATTGAACTACTTCAGAAAGATCGTATCGATTAAGAAATCGATTTTTCTCTGATACCACTTGTTATAAACCTAGATCTTACAGTAGAACAATTTAATCACGAAGTTCAAGAGAAAAATGTAAATGAAGAAGATGAAATAGGAAAACAAACGCCGCTTTCTTTTATTGAATGGAAATTACAAACTCTCAAGAACCCTAATCGACTCTCATGTAGTCTGAATCTATGTATTACAATGAAATTTTTCTATCTACTCTCTTCCATATTTCTTTATCTCTAACTCTCTATTTATAGGAAGTAACCTACCAAACCTGGATAAAATTAATGCTATCCAGAACAGGAATAGCCTTATCCAGAATAAGGAAACTGAAGGTAGTTGTCTAAAAGATGACAGAGGATGGCATCGACAGAGGCTCTCTTGTTAAGTATAACAGAGGCTCTGTTAGCATCACCAAAGGCTCTGTGAACATTCACAGAGGCTCTGGTCCTCACAGAGGGGCTCTGGTCCAAAGGACTTGGAGTCCAGGAACTCTTGTCTTCACAGAGCCTTGCAGAGGCTCTGGGCTCCACAGAAGCTCTGGTCTTCAAAGAAGCTCTGTAGTCTCTGAAGGAAGCTCTTGTTGTCCGTGACTCTTTAGCGCAGAGGCTTGTCGTCTAGACTTGACGTTTTGGCACGACTTCTTCTTCAGTTCATCTTCTAGCTCTACGTTTTGGCACAAAACCTTCTTCAGTTCATCTTCTAGCACCCGATTGCTTAATAAAACTTTTTCGGGATTATCATTAGCTTCAGAATAAAGCTAAAAGCTATGCTTACTCGAACCTCCTGACAGAC
>NW_020203869.1:14085-15083 GCF_001531365.2 Cynara cardunculus var. scolymus | reverse complement strand
GGTGTTGTGGTCAGAAATAAGGCTCGACTCGTTGCAAAAGGATATAATCAACAAGAAGGCGTTGACTATGACGAAACGTTTACCCCGGTTGCAAGAATTGAAGCAATAAGAATATTTTTGGCGTTCGCGGCACACAAGAACTTCACGGTGTATCAAATGGACGTCAAGACAACTTTTTTATATGGACTTCTCAAAGAAGAAGTCTATGTCTCATAACCGGAGGGTTTTGTTGATCAGTCAAAGCCGGATCATGTCTACATCCTTGATCGAGCACTTTACGGCCTTAAACAAGCTCCGAGAGCCTGGTATAATATCTTATCAGAATTTCTGGTAAAGTCAGGCTTCTCGAAAGGTAATATTGACACAACCCTTTTCATTAAAAAGGAAAAGTCTGATATTATTTTGATACAAATTTWTRTAGACGACATAATATTTGGATCTACAAACCCCAAATACTGTAAAAACGTTTCTGCCTTGATGGTTTCTCGTTTTAAAATGAGTATGATGAACTTCTTTTTAGGTTTGCAAATTAAACAATTATCTTCGGGTATTTTTATTTGTCAAACTAAATATATTTTTGATATCCTGAAAAAATTTAATATGGAAAACTGTTCATCTATCAAAACACCTATGGCTCATGGAACAAAGATCCATGCTGATCCTTCTAGAAAAGCTGTTGATCAGAAAACATATCGAGGTATGATAGGTTCTTTGATGTATTTGACGTCTTGTAGACCTGATATAATGTTTTTAACACATCTTTGTGCCAGATTTCAGTCTAATCCAAAGGAGTCTCATCTAAGTGCCGTTAAGCGCATTTTTCGTTATCTTAAAGGGACTGCTAATCTTGGACTCTGGTATCCCAAGGGTACTGGTTTTGAACTGACAGCATATTCAGATGCAGCCTATGCAGGTTGTATGTTAGACAGGAAAAGTACATCAGGACATCTACAATTTTTGGGAGATAAACTAGTCAGCTGGGCATCAAAGAAACAGAA
>NW_020203869.1:12225-13360 GCF_001531365.2 Cynara cardunculus var. scolymus | reverse complement strand
TCTTGACCGATTTATTCTTATCCGGATAAACCTTGAGCGATTTAGAATTTGAACGGTTTTTGACTTTGACTATATATAGTCGACTCATTTTTACTTTTTACTTTTTRTCYYMTTTAAMTWTTCATCATCGTCTCCGCTCAACTCTGGTTCTTCGTTCAAGATCTACACAGTCAATCTCATTAACAGTCTCATCTTTCTTAAATCAAGGTGTATATCGTTTGATTCCTTATTCATATACCTTGATTGTATTGGATTAACATTGATCTTATAGACTGTTGGACTCAATATTATCATTAACTTCATAATCGAATCTGAAAGTTGAATAATAAGAAAATAAACTCAAATAAAAACGGTTTTATCTTTGAATGTTTGAGTATTTTGTGAGTATTTTGTGTGTATTTTGATTTCGTTTTTGAGTGTATTTTGATTGTCGTATATGTATTTTTTGTTTTAGTGTGTATTTTTTGAATTTTTTTTACTGTGTGTGAATGTGTGTTGAACGGATATTTCACCGGACAAGATGATCGGAGTTCAATCCGATCAACCTTAATCCAGTTGATGATTGTCCGATTTATTTGCTTTTGACTTAGTAATTTTGTGTGTGAATCTTTGTTGTCCGGACTTCTAATCCGGTCACAACTTTGTTTTTCTTTCAAGTGTTAGTATATTTGTACGTTGTCCAGACTTCTAATCCGCTCAATCTGTTTTTCTATTTTTTTTCTAAGTGTTGGATTTTTTTAGTTTTTAAGTTTATTTTTTTTCTCTTTCTTTTCTTGTTATTTTTTTTAGAGTTTAATTTTTTTTGTTGTGTGGGTTATATTTTGATTAAATAAATGATTTCTAATGTTTTTAAAATTTTTACAGGTTAATGGCGGATCAACGACATCAATCTGACGAGGAATCTCATGTTCCTTCCGTCAGATCAGATAACATTCCTATAAACCCGCCCAACCAGCCTATTCCATCAGAAACCATTTTCCCACAAATAAAATACCTTGATATAAAACCAAATAACCACGTCTTCTCTTTTGCTATGCCAGCTGAATACCCAATCATTATAGAAATCCTGAAAGGCCATCCAATTTCTTATCTTTATCTGCAAATACACCAGTTCCAATGGTGTATTTACAACAAT
>NW_020203869.1:3176-10675 GCF_001531365.2 Cynara cardunculus var. scolymus | reverse complement strand
CTCTACTTTTATGTTCATCTTGATTCTTGAAGATCATATCATGTTTGTATGATTTCTGGACTTCACACCTACCATATTGCATTAAATGCACTGGATATAAATAGAAGTGTTTTTTCTCCATGTAGAGTGCGCGCAACTCACTCTCTTAACCTAATTCTTACTTCAAGCATTTTATAGCTTAAGTAAATGATCTTCTCTTTATAGCATTCTTTTCTATTTTGCTAAGAACTCGTGTGTAATCAAAGATTGTTTAGATAGGTTTTTATTACCTTATCTTTCCGCAAACAATCTTGTAAAATCTGTATTGATCTTCTTTATCAATATATATTTTAAATTTGAAAATATTGTGTTTGTATTCATCCCCCCTTCTACAAACTGTTTTACTATTCTTGTAGACCCTCAAGGGACCAACATGTCCGGTGCGGTGACAATTGTAGCAGATTGCTGAAGCCTTGTCTATCTTGTCAGACTTTGGCTTTTCCTTAATGGTCAGCAAAGGAGATCTGGGTAGTTGCTTTTGTTGGCGAATCTCCTAAAAGATTTAGTCAAAAGCGCCAGGGATTCATCAAAATTTGCAAGATCAGATTCTGGTATATCCTCAGAGTTAGTAGAGTCTAACTCTGTAATTACAACAGGAGGAAGATATGAAGAAAAAGAAGAAGAAGAAGAAGAAGGAGTTTCAGCTGAAACATCATCAGAGATCAAAGCTAACAGAGAGCTTTTCATTTCTCTGGAATCTTTGACTAGATTCCTTTTTAACTGACGAGATTGCTCATGATTAAGCAAAATCCTGTAGAGAGTAGAGAGAGAAAGAGAGGACATGTCACTAGACATCTTAAGACACATGGAAAAGGGTCCCAAGATTCAGGAAGACATTCCAGAAACTTAGTTAAAGTTTCAGAGTTGGAATATTCCCTGCCTACAGTTCTAAGATCAATAAGAAAACAATTAAAACGTTGATGTACTTCAGACAATGTCTCAGTCTTTCCACAGAGAAAGATTTTATACTGCCTTACTGATTTTGATACTGCCTTACTAAATTCATCTTCCTTGATTCTTGAACCTGAGAGGTTTCTTCATATTGAACACAAAGAGTGTCTCACATGGTTTTAGATGTCCTGAGTTTAATCACCGAGTGATAAACCTCGTCAGGGAGAGACATAGCTATTATAGACCTAGCACGAGTGTCTATAGCTATTTTCTTCTTGTCTTCATCACTCCACTGATGAGGGAGCTTTGGAATCTTAAGTTCAGGAATCACGGCAGTCGTAGCTGTTGCGGGAATAGCCGGTTAAATAGCAAATGGTACATATGGTCCATTTTCTATATAGTATGGAATTTCAGGATCCACACCTTCCAGAAAGAGGGACATCCAATTCTTCCATAGACTAAAGTTGTCTCGAATGAATCGGGGAGGTTTGGCAAGAGAGCCATTGTCTTGAACGTATGTGTTTGTGTTTTGCAAAGCCATTTAAAAGCAGTAATATTATCTAGAGAAGAAGATAAAGTAATGCAGAAAAATAACTAAACAAGAAGAAAAGATAGAACACTGCTCTGATGTCACTTGTTGGTCTCATTAGGGTCTACAAGATATGAATAACAGTTTGCAGAAGGGGGGGATGAATACAAACACAGTATTTTCAAATTTAAAATATATATATTGATAAGAGAAGATCAATACAGATTTTACAAGACTGTTTGCCAAAAGATAAGGTAACAAAATCTATCTAAACAATCTTAAGTTTACACATTAAATCTTAGCAAATAAGAAAATATTTGTTGTTTAAAGAAATAAAAGAAAGTAAGTTCTTTCTGGGAATGAACTTGTTTAGAATGCAATAAAAGGGATTCTAACTTGCTCTTGAAGATGAGCGTATTAGTTCTTAGATGTGTGTTCTTTTACTTAAGCGTGAGAGAGCTCAAAGTAAGGTTTTGGTTAAGAGTATGATATCTCTGCATGGAGATGGAACACATCTATTTATACCCATTGCATTAAATGCACATTTAATGCAACATGGTAGGGTTAGAACGCGTGTCAAGCCTTAAGGGGAAGGCTTGTCCTTTGCTATAGTGAATAGTACAAAAGCCTATTCATGAGCAGACATCCTTTCACAAAGTTGGTAGGTAATAGAGTCAACTAGTCGGCTCCGTACCGTACTAACATTTAGAAAGGGCATAGGTTTGTCCTTTGTGTGTATAAGGACAATACTACAACAATCGTGCTTAGCAAGCTTCATTTGATCGATGAATGCTGGAATTAACCTGAAGGTCTCTTTAGCATTCACTGAGGCTTGGGCAGTCTTCACGCATATGTAGATAGGCTTGTAATCACTGAATATCGCTTCAGATCACGTACTCGTCAATCTCTAATCTTCAGTTTCAGTCTTCGACATTTATTGAAGGTTCTTTGGTGTGAGTGTTGTCTTCTTGAAGTATCGTTGTCACAGATTGATTTTTATAATACAAGTTCTTCAGCGAACACTGAACAGACTCAGCGGAGATTGCTGTAACTGAAAAGACAGAAACAAAAATACTTCGAATAGAATAAAAGGGATTATCATCAAATCATCGAGAGAGAGGATCAAAAAACACCCTCCCAGTTGGTCCTAGCCGGATCTACAAGAGTTTATAGGTAATCACAAACAATCTATGAAATTTGTATTGATCATTCTTTTTTTTATTAACCTGGATATCCAACCCTCTATGCGAGCCAACTAATCCGAGGGTGACCACCTGCTTTGCAGATATCCCGGAGTCACCACATTTGAACCTCTGTGGCCACAAGAAGATTTTTATTCCTCCTTGGATTTGAACCTAGGACCTCCTGGTACTTTTGACCTTTGGAGCCAAGCTCAAACCAATCAAGCACCACCCTTGTGGTTATATTGATCATTCTTTATCAATATATAATTTCAAAAGTGAAAGTTTTTGTGTTTGTATTCATCCCCCCTCCTTCTACAAACTGAAAAAGATAAGGTAAAGAAAACCTATCTAAACAATCTAGAGGTACACACAAATACACTTAGCAAATAGAAAAGATCTGTCATAAGAAAGTAAAACTTAGAAATGTGTTCTACACTTGCTTGAAGTGGTTCTTTCACTTTAGAGAGAGAGAGAGAGTAGAGAGATAGGTTTCTTGGGTATGCTTCTTAGAATGAGAGAGAAAAATTCTAATTGCTGCATATTCTGAGTCGAGAGCACTCAGCTATTTATACCCATTGCATTAAATGTAATTCAGAAGGTACACAACACGTGTCAAGACTTTGGAGGAAAACTTGTCCTTTGCTACAGTGAATAGTCCTTTTGTCTATTCACGGGCAGACATCCTTTCATAAAGTTGGTGAGGACTAGAGTCAACTAATTGGCTTCTTACTATACTGTCTTCTAGAAAAGGGTATGGGTTTGTTCTTAGTGTATGGAAGGACAAGACAAAAACAAACGTGCATGGTAAGCTTCAATTGATCGTTGAATGCTAGGATGACGCTGGTCTCTAGCATTTGCTGAGGCTTGTGTCATTTTCACACATATGCTGACTAGTTTGTAATCACTGAATGCCACTTCAGGTCACGAACGCACTAGTCTCTAATCTTCAGTTTATGTCTTCAACATTGCTGAAGGTTCTTTGGTGTGAGTTATATCTTCTTGAAATATAAGAGTCATTGGAGAGTTACAATGCATGTTTCAGTGATCGCTGAACGGAATCAGTGATGATCGCTGAAACTGAATAAACAGAAACACTATACTTCGATAAGGGATTATCATCAAATCAATGAGAGAGGACCAACACTCCCATCTCTATCGACCCCTTACACACCCTTAGACATATGAAAGAAATCACAAAGCAAGTATACAATATGGTCCAATATTGTCTTTTCCAAGTAATAAAGTGGTATAATACTAGTTATTGTCCAAGAGGATTGTAGTTAAATCTTAATAAAAGTCTAATGAACGAAATGATTTCAGATGGGGAATTTGAAGACTTTGATTGGTTTGAATTAATAGCTTAAATATTATAATAAATAAAGGTATCATCGATATAAGACTTGTGGTAGACTTAAACACAAATTAAGTAGACAATGATGTAGTAATGTTACAACAAGTAGTCAGCCATAACTAGTTCCACCATCTATTTTGAGGGCATTCCTCTCAGAATTCAACCATTGCACTATATTATAGCTTTCAACCCATATCTCTATGTAGTATCATGACAAAGGATAATGCCAAATGGTATCCTCAAAATATACAGATAAACAAATCTATTCGTTAAAAATCACTCCCTCTAGCCGATTCTCATATTAATCAAGTTGGTGTCTGTTCTGAGTATTTAATCTTTGAATCTGCTCACTTTAACAAGTGACCAACCCCTCGAGAATTAATTAGTTTGGAAAATAAATGGCAAATCTCTTTGTCAGAAACTTTCTCAAGTCTACTTCTCATATCATTCAAATTGACGTGCATCCAATGGTTTATCTCTAAGATTATGACACTTTAACACTTTAAAATTGATCAACGCGTCAAGAAGTGTCATTGTCTTATGAAACTTGAATGAAATAGTGAAATGTTATTACTTCAAAACAACGTCCACTTTTCTTCGGTTTAAAATCTCACCTCCGTCTCACACTCAAGCTAATGAAATTAGCTATTCATTACAAGAAGTAAATTACAAGAAATAAAAATGACAGAAAGTAAGTACATGAATGTAAATGAAGAAATTAAATGACTAAATGTAAAGAGTTGAAATTAATTTGCAAGGAATGTAAAGAAAGTAAAAACAAGAATGTAATGTTGTAGCAAGAGAATGTAAAAGACAATAAATAAAGAAACTTGAAAATTAACTTGGAATTTAAGAGCCAAATCAGTTGAGAACTGATTGTATGATAATCAAAAGACCTAACCGCACTTATTTATACAACAAGAGAGAGGGAAAAGATAAAATCCAAACATGGGGTCAAAGTTTAACAAAAAAGTCAAAGTAAAAGTATATCAAGTACAAATAATGTAGCTTCAACAAGTACAATTAGGATAACAACTTGGATCTTCTGAGAAGTACTCAAAACTTGGTCCTAAAGTCACAAAACATTGCCTTCTAGATTGTTCTTCGGGTGATTCCAGAAAGCTCTTCAAAAAGCCGATACTAAGCAAAACATTGCTGCATGAATGCTGCAGCAAAAACAGACTCTGTACAAGTTTAAATTAGACATCCTATTAAGTAAAAATAGGTAAATCACTTAATATAGCTCCATAAAACAACAAATTAAAATAATGTAATAAAAAGGACTCAAAGTAAGGATTAAAAAAAAGAAACTAATTAAAAGTGAAGAAACGAGTGTTTTATACATTGAATAATCAAAGCATATCAACCCCTCATCTCCTTCTCCACTGACCAAAAGAAACAGATCCAAATTTAATGACCCTTCATCTGCCATCTAGAACACAAGGACGATTTGGAAACGTAAAACTCATTTCAAATCAGGAGTCGTTCGTCTCACAATCAATGTAGTCATTAGCACCCTTTTTCAAATCAATAAACATAGGGACGATCTCTACTTTTTTTAGGTTTTTTACTGTAGATATTTGATTTTAGGATTTGATTTAGGTTTTAGTTTTAGGGTGTATCAGACAATTTGATTACGGAGATGGAGACAAAAACATAAGGAAAAGAAGCAAACCATAGGTTGCAAGCATGCAATAGTGTAACTAACATTGATGGGTCAAATTTAGGGCAATTCAGGGATACTCAATATGAGGTAGCAAATTACGGATTTGGTCGAAGTTCTTGCAATACGGAACCAAGGTTTTCATCGAATGTCTGTTGAAGATCCACAATTTGTTTGATGAACATCGGGCCTCTTGGGAGGGGTGCCGAGAAGAATTGGTCCCTGTGAATTTAATAGAAAATAAAAATAACTAAAATACCCCTCCAAACTAAAACGACTTAACATAATTTTTTGAACGAAATTAGGTTTAGGGACTCAAATGAGTTATAAAATCCAAACCACAAAAATATAATTCATAGATATTTCAAAATAGATATATAAAATGTTCAAACATATAAACCACAGATCAAATCTGTAATTCACTCTACTTTATATTTTAGGCAGATGTATATTAGATATGATACAAGTCAAATATTAAACATTTGTTATTTCTGCCTAATGATATAAAAACTAAAAGAAATGATGTTTTCTAAGAAGTAAAAGAAACAACTTTTTAGATGTTTTTAAGTAAAGGCATTTTTGTAGCGGACGTAAAGTTATGTTTTGAAAACTGATGTTTTATAGTATATTATTTTCCTTATATTCTGTACATTTAATTTTATTTTATTTTTAAATGTTGAGGAGATGATATTTATATATAGAGAGAGGACGTTTCAAACGCAACTCATCACATTTGTATAATCAATGTAACCCAATCAATTGAGATATTTATGGAAATGATGAAAGTTCATTTATTATGATTTAAATATTTATATAAGATTACTAGAATTCATTAATTATGATCAATACTTTATATTATGAAATAATTTAAACTTTTATGAAATCATATATTTATCAAATTAAATTAACGGTTGAGATTGAGTTGTATTGGTTGTACAAATGTAAAGAGTTTCATAATAACTCACCCCCTCTCTCTCTCTATCTCTCTCTCTCTCTCTCTCTATATATATATATATATATATATATATGGATTAGTTCAAATATTAACCAAAAATATTGTGTTAACTTTGTTAACCAATCTTGGCCATTGATTCTTACAATAAACGGTTGTGATTTATCATATTAAAATTTTAATTTTTTAAATTTACAATTTCACAAACACATGTGAACTAAGTGGAAAAGGTATTTATGTAATTTTCTTTTTTATGTAACTTCCACATCATTAATTGGGAGTTACAGAATCAAAAAATCTCATGATTTTTGTTAATTTATTTTTCTTAATGTAAGAACCATACGAACATCTCTCTCTCTCTCTCTCTCTATATATATATATGTATATATGAACCATTGTGTCAAATACGAACAAAAATTGACATATATATGAACTTGGACTGCATAACATTTATGAATACAATATGAAAATAATAAGAATAGCTGTATACGAAAGGAAATAAATAAAAAAACGGGCATGAATACAATTTGAACAACTTGCGAACAATAGTTCCTTAATTATGAACACATTCAGGAACGAGTCAATGTTGAGATATGCAACTAGTGTACACATGAACACTTGTGAACAATAGTTCCATCATTATGAACAATAAGTTTATCTATAATAGCTTGAACGATACCGAAAACTAGACTATCGGGTCTCCTCTACCAATCACAAATTCAAAAACATTATAGATAAAAAATCAATATTATAAAAAAAAAAACAAGATCAATAATAAATTAACAAAATCAATCAATAATTAATTAATAAAATCATGAGATTTTTTAATTTTGTAACTCTCAATTAATGATATTGAAGTTATATAAAAACAAATTATATATTTATTTTTG
>NW_020203869.1:0-3151 GCF_001531365.2 Cynara cardunculus var. scolymus | reverse complement strand
TATTAATTAAAAATGATTAACATTTGAACCAATCATCGTGTCTCTCTCTATATAACATATTTTAAAGTAAAATCACACAAAACTTGGTGGTACGAGTCAAACCCAGGTGGGCACCATGTGAAGTTTTGAAGGGTGTGTATGTTTCTTTCTCATTAACAATTCTTAAAATTAATTTTATCCAGTTAAAAAAATACATATTTAATTCCGGAATGTCCTTAAAATCTACAACATTTAATTCACTGCACATTTTCAATTAAAATTACGTTTTCTTTCTAATTTATAATACTTTATATAAAACAAATCCCACATTTAAAAATTATATGATCCTAACGTATATAAAACACTATTTACTAATCAATTTTGAAAACCAGTCTTTTACATTATAAATTGAAGGAGTTAAAACAAGATGGTAATCATGGATTTGAATCAAATTTTTTTTTTTATCTTTTACCCAATCAAAAACCATAAGAACCACAATCATAAAATCGATTTTGATTGGGTAAAAGACTGAATAATTGATAAAAGAACGATATGCCCCCAAGTATAACGGAATTTCTTAACGATCGTTAGAGAGAGAGACCAACTTAATTTGGACGTTTTTACAAACCACGATAGTCATCTTGTAATTTTAAAACTGCACAGAAGAGAAGTGTTATTTTTGACAGACCACAAGGACCATATTTACAGTTTACTCTAATTTAAGATATATATATATATATACTATATTATAAAGCATTTGACAAAAATTCTTAAAAATTATTTTTTATGCATGAAGTACTTTTGTTGATGCATATTACTTAAAATTCAATATTATAAGTAAATTATGCATAAGTAGAACTTATTAACGCTCTATGTTTGAATTCGTGTAACTAACTGCAAATAAACATAATCAAATAGAGGATAAACATCTCATTTTAAAATATAAAAAATCTAAAATATAAGTAGGATAATTATTAAGTTCTAACAGAATACTTAATTATTATTTTTATAAAAAAATATATTATTAAACCTAAATTAAGTTAAATTAAATTATGATAAAAAATTTGAATTAAAAAAAATACAAACAAGAACTTTTAAATAGTTAATTTGATACTAATATTGATATTTTTTTACAAATTTTATATGATATTTTCAAAAATTTATATATTATTAAAAAATACAAAACATTATCGCTTTCTCAAAACCACATAAAATCGTATTATATCAACATGCATGAAAAATAAAATGAAACATTGAAATGAAAATGTGTCTCGATGCATTGCACGAGTATTCTTCTAGTGTGTGTGTGTGTGTGTATATATATATATATATATATATATAGAGAGAGAGAGAGAGAGAGTTTGTTTCAAATGCAACCCATCACATTTGTACAACCAATACAACCCAATAAATTGAAATATTTTATGGAAATGATGAAAGTTCATTTATTATGATTTAAATATCTATGGAAGATGAATAAGGTTCATTAATTATGATCAATACTTTATGTTAGGAAATGATCAAAACTTCTATGAAATTACATATTCATCAACTTAAATGGACGGTTGAGATTGAGTTGTACAAATGTAAATGGTTGTACAATAACCCACATTTATATATATATATATATATATATGATATATTTCAAATGCAACCATGTTCATTTGTACAACCAATGCAACCATGTCTATTTATACATCTTAAATTAGAGTAAACTTACAAGGAACTTGTTATGTCATCTAATTTTATTATGACTAGAAGGGTGCTCGCATAATATAGCGAACTATATCTCAATTTTAATGTTTCTTTTTATTATTTATCTATGTCGATATAATTTGGTTTTTAGTGGTTTTGAGAAAGCAATGATATTTTTATTTTTGAATAAAATATAAATTTAAATATACCATAAAATTTTAGAAAAAAAATATATGTCGGTATTAGTATCAAATTTACTATTTGAAGTTCTGTTTTTTTGTTTAATTTCTTTAATTCAATATTTTGTTTATATTTTAATTTAGATTTTATAAGGAAGTAATTTATTATCGTTTAATAATATAATTTTTATAAAGATAGTAATTAAATATTCTGCTATAACTAATGATTATCGTAATTATATTTTAGATTTTTTATATTCAAAATGAAATATTTATCCAATATTTGATTATGTGTTATCTATAGTTAATTTCATAAATTCAAAAATGAAGCTTTAATAAGTTGTATTTACGCACAATTTGCTTGTGATCTTGAATTTTGGGTAACATGCATCAACAAACAGTAGTTTATGCATAAAAAATAGTTTTTAAGAGTTTTTGTCAAATGATTTTTGTGAACTTTGTGTTCTGTAACATAATAGATCAAAAACAATTATATTTAAATCAGTACAAATCATAAATCAATCAAACAATGATCAATCAATACAGTCACCCATAAGGTTGAAGCTTACCTTGATAAAGAATCAATCAAGATTTGGGGATGAGAAGCAATTGAGCTCCAAGAAAGTAAACCTAAACCGACAAAGAAACTATAAAGAATTGATATGTAATGAGTCAAAAAGAAAGAAGCAAAAATCGATACAGAATATAAATCAATCAGAAGCAATAGTCGAAACCCATGAGGTTGAAGCTTACCTTGAAAGAGAAGCAACCGAGCTTTGGGGAAGGGAAGTTGATGGTAATTATAAAAAATATTGAGTCAAAACCACCCATTAAATATGAAATCAACAATGACTATCTACTCTTTGAAAACGAGAGATTATAGAGACGTTAGTTGGATTAGAGAGATTGTAGGGACGAATTAAGATTTCAATGAGAGTGGTATACTTTAAAAACATGTACGTATGCATAATTAACTGATATTTTTGATTTTTAAGTAATATGCACAAATTAATTGTACCCTATGCATGGTAATTTGTTTTTAAGAGAATAAGCCAAATGCTTTATAATACAGTATAGATAATCTATATCTATACTATCTTATAAAGCATTTGACTAAAACTCTTAAACCCGTTCATCCCTATCCGATTTCATCCCATATCTGAATTCGTGTAACTAACTGCAGATAAACACAACCAAATATATGATAAACATCTCATTTTAAATATAAAAAATCTAAAATATAATTAGTATAATCATTAAATTCTAACATAATATTTAATTATTATCTTTATAAAATT
>NW_020203868.1:3628-16027 GCF_001531365.2 Cynara cardunculus var. scolymus | reverse complement strand
TTGAATTTCTCAATTAATGCAAGTGTGGTTCCTGTTATAATCAAGTCATCTACATAAATTGAAACAATTAGAAAATCATCATTCTCCTTGACCGACTTAACAAATAGTGTTGGTTCATAAGGACATTTCTTGAACCCTTCCTTAAGAAAGTAGCTTTCTATCCTCCCGTACCAGGCCCTCGGAGCCTGCTTCAAACCGTATAGGGCCTTTCTTAGTCGGTATACTTTTTCCTCCTTACCGTGCACTTCAAAACCTTGGGGCTGCCCTACAAAGACAGTTTCTTCTAGCATGCCATACAAAAAGGCACTTTTAACGTCTAACTGGTGAATTTTCATACCTCTTTGTGCAGCAAAAGCGAAGACGGTTCTGATTGTATCCCACTGAGCCACCGGAGCAAAGACCTCCGAGTAGTCTAACCCTTGTCTTTGAGCGTATCCCTTCACTACGAGTCGAGCCTTATGCTTATCAATATTTCCATCCTTGTCTAACTTGGTCTTGAACATCCACTTTACTCCAATTGTTGTCGTACTTGGGGGTAAATCACAAAGTTCCCAGGTGTTATTCCTCTCGATCGCCTCAATTTCAAGCTTCATAGCATGTCTCCAACACTCCTCTTGCACTGCATCATGGTAATTTGTAGGCTCCGATAAAGAAGAGAACATGGCGACATTCTCCTCCTGATTTTCATCACTAAGAACCCCCTCTCCGCTGACGTAATCGTGCATCCAAGCGGGTGCTCTCGTTTGCCTTCTTCCCCTTTCATTGGTTGTAGTTGTAACCGGATTCACATCTGAAGACCCACTTTCAGTCCCACTTGATGGACCATCCAAATTGCCAGTCCCATCAGAATTGTGAGGCCCAGTTGAGTCATTGAATAACTCGTTTGTAACGTCAGATGAACCTGCCCATCTTCATTATTATCTTCCCATTCTAATTCTGAAACCTTAATTCCAGATTCTTGAGACCAGTTCCACGTGGCTTCTTCTTCGAATACAACATCCTTGCTAACAATAATCTTATTGGTAGTTGGATCATAGAGTCKATATGCCTTGGCTTCTTCACTAACCCCAAATAGAACACATTTAAAGCTTCTATCATCCAAYTTTAATCTTTTTTCTTTAGGCACATGAACATGAGCAATACAACCGAATACCCTAAAATAACTTACAGAGGGTTTTCGATTGCTCCACTTTTCTTCAGGTGTGCTATTTTCGAGAGCTACACTAGGACTTCGGTTAAGGACATGTATACACCAGTTGGTGGCTTCCGGCCAAAATATCTTTGGAACCTTTCTAGCACTCATCACACTTCGGACCATATTCATCATGGTTCGGTTCTTCCTCTCAGCCACACCATTTTGGTGTGGCGTATAGCTTGCGGTAAGCTGTCGTTGTATCCCATTATCTTCACAAAATAGCTTAAACTCCCTGGAATTAAACTCCCCTCCTCTATCAGTTCTCAAACACTTGATCACCGTTCCTGCTTCTCTCTCAACCAAGGCTTTAAACTTTTTAAAAGTTTCTAAATCTTGTGACTTTTCTGTAAGAAAATAGCTCCAACATTTCCTTGAGAAATCATCAATGAAATTAAGAATGTACCTCTTTAGACTACTCGACTGGGGGGTGATAGGTCCACAAATGTCGGAATGAACGAGCTGTAATCGTTGGGTTGCCCTCCACGAACATGCTTTTGGAAATAGCTCTCTAGTTTGCTTTCCCACCAAGCAATCTGCACAAGTACCCACTTCAGTATTGATAGCCGGCAGCCCCTTCATCAGTTCTTTGTCATGTAGCACCTTTAAACTCCTATTGTTGATGTGTCCAAACCTTTGATGCCAAAGAAGAGTAATATCATCAGTTTCTGATTTGTGACATTCCTCATTACAACTTGGTTTAGCTTTGATCATGAACATCCTATTTGAGCTCATTTGGATGCGTGTGATCAGGCCTCTTTTTGGATGGAACATGCTGCAAGTTCCTTTCTTTATTAATATCTTCAACCCCTTTTCTGGAACTTGACCGATGCTTATTAAATTATTCATGAGATCGGGAACAAAGTACACATTGGTTAACGTATGAACGATCCCTTCAATATAGACGTACACTTCCTTTTCCCAAAACAGCCATACGCATATTATTTCCAAGACGCACGTTATTACGGTAGGTATCATCCAATGAACAAAACCATTTCTTCTCTCCCGTCATGTGATTCGAGCAACCCGAATCCAAAAACCAAACACACTATTTTGTTGAACCGCCATCTTGAGCCATCAACACCATTTCCTCCGTATCGTCATGCTCGACATAGTTAGCATCATTCTCCCAATTTGGACACTCACTTTGAAAGTGTCCAAGGTTGTGACATTTGTAACATTCGATAGTATTCTTGTTGAAGGAAGATTTGCAACGTCCTCTACCTCTGCTTAAACCACCACGTCCCTTCCCCGACCTCGAGAGGGTGAACTAGTCGTTATTTTCAAAGCCTGCTCATCTTCTTGTTGCCCGATCATGCGCTGCTCATGAACCAGTAGGCTACCGTGTAATTCATCTATCGTCATAGTGTCGAGATTGTTTGATTCTTCAATCGAACAAACAACGTAATTGAACTTTTGGCTCAAAGATCGTATTATTTTGGCAACAACCGTACCTGAGGTCAAAGGGTCACCATTTGCCTTCATCTTGTTCACAATCGTTAGGGTTCGGGCAAGGTAATTGTCGACCTTTTCACCATCCTTCATTGAGAGAAGTTCATATTCTCTTCTCAAAGCCTGCAGTTGAGCTCTCTTCACCTTTGTAGAGCCCTCATACTTCTGTCTCATGGAGTCCCAAATGCCTTTTGAAGAGCTCTTATCCAAGATAGTTTCCAAGATTTCCCTTTCAATTGCTTGGAACAAATAGTTCTTCACTTTCAAGTCCTTTAACTTGGCTTCAACCAAAGCCTTCCTCTGTGCTTCACTTAGATTGGCCGTTTGTGCGAGAACGCCATTTTCCACCAGGTTCCACATCTCCTTACTCCTTAGGAAATTCTCCATTAGCAAAGCCCAATGATCAAAATGACCATCAAACTTTGGAATTGATGGTTGAACAAACTTATCAGAGTTCTCCATATCTTCCTTTCTTCCTCACCTTTTGACAGTAAATAGCTCTTCCATTGTTTCTGATACCAAATGTTATGGTACCACACACACAGTAATACTCAGTATTGGTGCTCAAAAGCCTCTCTACTTATTCATGCTACCAATTGGCTTCTTAAATACACCACAGAAAATAACAAACGTTGAAAACAACAAACTCCCTATTCTATTGGAAAGCTGGAAAACTTCAAAAACAAAACAAACTTCCCCTGCAAAGCAGAGACTTATTCAAACATGACCCACTAACAAAAAACCCAACAATTACTATGGTGTTGAGGATTTGTTGAGGTTGATTGGGGGCATGAGTGCGAATAAATTGAATGTGTTCCATTGGCACATCACGGATTCACATTCGTTTTCGTTGGCTTTGAAATCGGAGCTGAAACTTGCCGGAAAAGGATCGTACGGGTTGAACATGCAGTATTCGATGGAGGATGTAAAGCGGATCATCGAACTCGGGTTGGAACACGAAGTCCGAGTCATTCCGGAGATCGAAATGCCAGGTAAGTCCTTCACTCATAAGTGTATGAAAAGAAATGTATCCACTTTTAGCTGATTTAGAACTCAAGAAAACATTACACAAAAATGTAAGCATATATCATTTCGCAACACATACCGGATCATGGGCCGAAGCTTATCCGGAGATTGTAGCTTGTGCCAACATGTCTGGTGGCCGGCTAGGTCCCCATGGGAAGATCGGCTTGCAGTCGAACTAGGAACTGGTCAACTGAACCCTTTAATACCCAAGACGTACGACGTTGTCAAGAACATCATCAAAGAAATGACAACCCTGTTCCCAGATTCATTTTTTCATGTCGAAGCTGCTGATATCATTCCGGGTTGTTGGACGGCTGACGACACCATCCAAAAGTATCTTGCCAGTAACGGGACTCTCAGTCAGGTCCTCGAGATCTTCATCAACTCGACCAACCCTTACATTTTGTCGCTTAACCGAACCGTCATCCATTGGGAGGATGTTCTTCTCGATGCTGAAATCAAGGTGAATCCTTCGATTCTCCCTCCCGAGACCACCATCATGCAAACATGGAACGGTGGCCCGAACAACACAAAAAAACTGGTGTCAGCCGGTTACCGAACTATAGTGTCCTCCTCCGATTACTATTACTTGGATTGTGGACACGGGGATTTTGTCGGGAATAACAGTGCTTACGATCAACCACCGGGTTTCGAACAGGGAAAGGGTGGATCGTGGTGTGGGTCGTTCAATTCATGGCAATTGATATACAATTACGATATAACATACGGGYTAAAMGARACCGAGGCAAAGTTGGTCTTGGGTGGGGAGGTGGCTTTGTGGTCCGAGCAGGCAGACCCCACGGTTCTTGATTCACGGATTTGGCCTCGAGCCTCGTCTATGGCYGAGGTGTTGTGGTCCGGGAATCGGGATGAGACCGGGAAGAAGAGCTATGCGGAGGCCACAAATAGGTTGAACGAGTGGATTAACCGAATGGTTAGCCGAGGGGTGAAATTCGAACCAATTCAACCGCTATGGTGCATTCGAAATCCCAGCATGTGTGATACCCTTAACCCCTTCTGACATTTTTATATTCAAAAACATGTAGTTATTTTCGTCATTCTGATCAAATATGTTATAAAAGATCTGATTATATAGTTAATATTTCTTGTAGTTTTCTTTTTCATAATTTAACCGTCCGAATAGAATTTTTACCATAATTGTAGCGTCTCTTAAATATGATCCTAATATAAAAAAGAACACAACTACAAATAACACTAGTTAGATCAAGATAACAATGCCAAATTTGATTTTATTTATGTTTTATAGGAAACCAGTTTTTTATTTAATTACTTGAAAACTTTAGAGCATTTCTAACAACTATGTTGTTTTAGAAATTTTATAGATTGAGAAAAGTTTGCTTCAACTATGCTAAACTCTCTATAAATAGGCATAGGAATGAGTCCCGACCCGTCGGGCAACCCACCTGCCTCAAACGGGGACGGGGATTCCCCAATAAATCAGGTCTCAGGGACGGGGACAGGGATCCCCGTTTGGCTCAAGCCGGGAATGGGGCCGGGGACAGGTATATCACTTCTCGCCGCGCCCCATACCAGTTTTATATATTAATTATTAAATATAAAATACATATTCCTTATTAGTTTAATATTTTTAAATTTTATTCCAATTTGGCAATTTCTAGTCTTTGAATCTCAAGAGCCTTTCGCCCTTAACCATTTCCTCATGTTTGCCACTTCGCCTCCCTTCTTTCAAATCGAGCCTTAAGCCTTGTTCGAAATCGATAACATATTCCATTCTTCCAGAGCCTTGTTCGGCCCCTCGCCTGTTCACTCGGCTCTCTACCTCCAACCTCTGCCCACCGTCAGCCTGAGTTCATTTAGGTTTGTAAGACTATAAGTTGTAACTTTCAGATTCTTCTTGTTTTACTTTCATTTAAGTTCCCCATTTCTTTTCCTCGCATTTATTTACTTGAACGATTGTTTCTTCAGATTTCATCTAGGTTTTTTTTGTGTGGTAGGAATAGGATTGGTAATTGGTAAGAAGGTTTTATCTACTAGATTTGATGACCAATTGGAATACTAATTCTCCTCTCAATGTTTTCTTTTTAGATAATCCTATATATCATAACGGTGGTGAATTACCTCTATGTTTAGGAGACTACCACAATTAATGAACCAATACCCCCAAAAAGTTTGTCATATGTTGTAATGGTTGGCCGCTAATAAAACTAGGTTGTGATTAAGTTTGTTATACTTAAGATGGATATCTTTTAGTAAGAAGAAAACCATCAACGACTTGTATACTTGGTTGGCTGCTAAAAACAACTAGCAATTGTTATAAGAGGACAATGTTAACCAGTTGTAAACTTATAATAAAAAGATTCAAGACTGCAATAAAAGTCGTTTCTTCATATTTCATCTAGGTTTTAGGTTTGTAAGTTTATTATATATTCTCATTAATGTTTTCCATTCACATACAATTAATTTTAGATGGAACCTTCGGAAAATGAGAACATACTTGGTGATGAGATGGAAGAAAACAAGGAACAAGAAACAAGAAACAACCGGTGATGATACTTACGAATCCGTAAGCATGCCTGCAGGGACTAACACTAACACGAGCAATGAACAACCACAAAAAAGGTTAAAGTCGGTTGTTTGGAATCATTTTAACAAGTGTATGTTGATGGTGTTAGACGATTTGCAAGGTGTAATTATTGCAATAAGCAACTAATGGGTAGAGCCAACGACGGAACCACACATTTGAAGGACCATTTTAAGAATTGTCCAAGGAGAATTACAAGGGATATTAGACAATGAATCCTAGTTCAGGACCAAAAGGCTTCGGACAAAAAAGAGAAAATGAGTAAATATTCATTTGATGCTGAGCTTTCTAGGGAAGACTTAGCTAAAATGATTATCATACATGATTATCTACTTTCTATTGTCGAACACTATGATTTTTCGAAAATATTTAGAAGGTCTCCAACATTTATTTAGGGTACCATCTCGAGCAACAATAATGAGTGACATAATGAAGATTTATAAAAAAAAAACAAAGAGGTTACACTTTGCGGTGTTTAGAGGAGAATGAGAGTAGGATTGCCTTAGCTTCAGATATGTGGACAACAAGTAACCAAAAGAAAGGTTGCATGACAATTACGACATATTATATAGATGGCAAATGGAGTTTACAGAATCTAATCATCAGGTAATAATCTCTAGTTTATATCGTGAATTAATTTATTGGTAATAATATCTTATTTTGTTTAATGCATCTTTATACATGTGCCATCTCCACACACGGTCGAAGCATTGTCACAAGCTATGATGGAGTGTCTTCTCGATTGGAATGTCAACAACAATTTGTCAACTCTGACTCTTGACAATTGCTCGACAAATGATGTAATAATCGACAAGATTTTAAGTACTCTTTATTCTTCATCGCTAACGTTAAAAGGGAAGATATTTCATATGCGATGTTGTGCACATATAATTAACCTTATTGTGCAAGATGGATTTTCTACAATTGGGAGAGCTATTGAATATGTTAGGAATAATGTTGCATTTTGGACAAACTCTCCTAAGAGAGTACAAGAATTTAAATTATATACACAACAATTAAGTGTAAATTGTGAAAATGAATTAGTTCTTGATTGTTGTTGCTTTGGAGTATAAGGATGTCTTTAGTCGTTTGAGCAAGGAGAGAAGTTATGTTTGCTTGCCTAGTGAAAATGAAAGGGCGATGACGTCAATTGTTTGTAAAACATTAACGTTATTTTATTGTGTAACTGAAAAGTTTTTAGAAACATTATATCCTACGTCAAACATCTTTTTCCCGTTGATTTATGAAATTAAAGTGTCTTAGTTGAGTTGGAAAAAATCTCACCACGATGTTATTAGGGAAATGACATCATTGATGTTGATCAAATTCAACAAATATTGGAGTGTCATACACGAGGTTATGAGTGTAACAATTGTGTTAGATCCTAGATATAAGTTAAAGTTAATAAACTATTTCTTTCTGAAAATCTACGGTGATGAAGCAAAAAGGGAGGTTATGAGGATAAGTAACCTATGTATAAAAAGAAGTAAGCCGGCAAATCTTCACAAAAATGACAACTAGTCCCTTAGATGTAGATGATTTCACTTTCAACAAACCTACATGGATGATGGATTTTGAGTTTATGATGTGTGATGATGATGTCTTGGAAACAAGTGAATTGGATGATTATTTGGCCTAAAAATTGTTGCCTAATGAAGAAGGCTTTGATATCTTAATGTGGTGGAAATGCAACGGGTCCAAGTTTCCTATGCTCCAAAGGATTGCAAGAGATGTTTTAGCCGTATCAGTTTCTACGATAGCTTTCGAATATGCTTTTAGCATGAGCGGTAACAAAATCACAAAACAACGTAGTCGACTCCACCCACAAACAGTTGGAGCATTAATGTGCACTCAAAGTTGGTTATCGGAAAGAACTTCAAGGTAAAAAATATTTAAGTTCTTTGTCGTACAAGTATTTATATTTTTTTCTAACTTGTCTTACTTTTTGTAGATAAAAAAAACATGGAGAGCCTATAGCATTTGATGAAATAATCACATATGATATGAATGTCGAGTAACAAGTGATGGTTTGGATGGTAGATAGTATGTAATTTTATGTGAATTCTAAGTCAAAATACAATTAGTCAATTATTTGGTATGTTTTGGATATTACTCGATGTAGTTCTGGTACGTTTGACGTTAACTTTGACAGTATTAGTTTACACTTTTTGGTCTTGTCTAAGTTTTAGTTTAATATTTTGGTAGTGTTTTTACTAGTTCAATAAATAGTGAATATTGTATAGTTTTTTGGTATAAAAAAATCTTTGTTTCCCCATTAGAGATCTCCGTTCTCCTTTGGGGACGAGGATGGAGATGTGATCATAATCCCCGGCAGAGATAGGGGCAGGGACAGGGACAAATACGAGCGATCAGGGACGGCGACGGGTATTGGGATCTCCGCCCCATTCCCATGCCTAGTGACCTATGTCATAATGTCTTGAGGCGTGCCAAGGCAGGTCACGACGTACATTTTTTTTCAAAGTGTGATGTTTAAGGGTTTTTAGAAAATACTTTTAGCTTGTGTTTTTACATTTTTAATTTTAGGTTTTACACTTTTATAAATTCATTTAATCACATCATTCACATTTATATGTTAGCATTACCAACTTGGTAGTCCTAACAGCCAGGGACAAATATTGTAACGAAAATGAAACTTCGATGATCATTCATGTAACTTCAAAAAGTAAGGGACCAAAACCAAAGTTTTCATAAAGTCGAGGGACAATTTTTGTAATTTATTACAAGAAAAAGAAAAACAAGTAAAGAAACGATGAGATGAGGTTTAGAAGGAAACGTGGGATTTTTTTTTTTTTTTAACATTTGTACATTAGCATTAATAGTTGCAAACTTATAAACCGTTTACTAAACACTTATTTGGCAAGTATTTAATGCATAAATTTTCTCATTAGATGAACATGAAAAAGACCAAGAATCTTACCAAGTAAAAACGATGAGAATGATGGAGAGTCTTACCCGATAAGTGAGGATGACGACTCTTACCTAGGTAAGTGTTTGCCCAGTAAATTATTGTATTCGATATGTTTTGATATACTAAAATCTTACGCATCAAAATAAATTATAGTGTTGACTCCTATTGATAAGCACTTACCGAATAAATATTTGGGTAAACGGCCCCTTAGTATTTGAAGTCATATAAGGATACTAACAGTGGTCACAACAATCATGTATAAAATAATTATAATATATTATTATACCGTGTATTTATTAAAAGATTGAATAAAAATAAACAATTATATATCATGTATTTACTAAAACATAATTAGAATACAAATAATAATTTATAAAGTAATTAATAAATGTGGTAACAATGACCACTTTTGAAAGTGTAGGTGAATTGTACGTGTATAGATGGTAATTACAAAAGCTGATTTGATACAATTGAAAGTATAAATGAATTGCAGGGACGTAGATGGTCTAACCGACATGGATAATAATGATAAGGAAATTGAAACTTTGATGATCATTCAAAAAGTAAGGGACTAAAACGAAAGTGTTCATAAAGTTGAGGGACGATTTTTATAATTTATTTAAAGATAAAAAAAAAACAAGTAAAAAAAAGACAAGATGAGGTTTAGAAGGAAACGTGGGATTGTCAGGAATGCTTGCACATGGAACACTCCACCTTAAAAGAAAAACACCCAATAATTCCTCTGAATTCCCACGTGACTTTGCCTTTTTACATTTTATTTTTATTAAATAAATCTTACTTTCTATTCAACTTGGAATAAATTATAAAGTTGGTCCTTGTGGTTTGTCGATTGTAACATTTTCTGTCTTTTAGTTTTAAAATTATAAGATGATCATCGTGGTTTGTAAAAACGATCGGATATAGTCCCTCCTTCTGATGGTATCTTTGGCTTTTGGCCGTGAAGTGAGGGGTTTCATCCTTTTAGATTTTCATTTTATTTCTATTAAAGAGTAAAAACTTCAAATATCTGCCCTATGAAATAATGACAAGTGTCCCGCCCTTTATACATATACCTACACATTCAAATGAAATTCAACGGTGAATTTTACTGGCACCGACCATCTTCTTCGGCCAAGAGTCAAAGCATACGCACCTCAAATCAAAATTAATTCCAAATGCAGATCTTAAAATCAAAACCAGCCATTAACAATCAAAATCTTGAATAAAACCAACAATCTATGATCCCTAATAAAACCAACAAGCTTCAGAAAGCAAATATGTTTGAGAGAGTTGGTAACCACATACTAAAATGTAACAATAATTAAAAGATAGTATGAGTGCAAGATCATGTTGGATTTCAACAACGAAGTGCAATGAACATTGCTACAACATAACACAAGGTTGCTACAACAATAGCTCTCCACAACACTACTGGATTCAACGACCTTCCAAAGAAGTGCAGATTAGACCATATGTTGGAAGTGCACTTGGTGATTCATCAATCTCAAACTAGTACAAATCTTATATTTCTTTCAATATAGTTTTGCAAGCCGTAAGATTACTACGACTCTTTATAGCCTCTATAACACACTTAGTAAAAATATTTGTGTTGTCTTAATTTTAAGTCCAACTCATCTGAATAACATAACATGTGTCAATTTATCAAAGATTACCAGATGAAATACTGATATCACTTGTGAATAATGAAGTAAATTGCTATTAGCAAAGCAATCATCCACTAACACTTAACTTAATCTCGCAACCTTCACTTACACCCACACTAAGGTTCTTAGCCTAGCATGACTGAATGTAAGCGCTTAAATTAAAAGACATAAATAGAAATGACGTAAAAGTAAATTTCACAAGAAAAATAAAGTGAAAGTTGTAAAGGTTGATGTAGCAACTGATAGTAACGAAGAACAATAAAAAAGTACTTAGAAACTTCAAAGGAAAGTGAAAGTAGCAAGGACTCAAAGCTTAGATGAAGCTTTGTTCCTGATGGCATATTTAAAACAAAAGATTACCCCAATATATATAGTAGCAAGGGGAATCAAAAGATGATTAAAAGGTACAAAAGTAATTGTCCAATGGTTATTAACCAACAAGTAATACAAAATATGCTTACGTACATAAACAAAGCATCTTCAGCAACATCTTCTTTCACTAATCAGCTGTCAGTAGTACTAGAAAATGTCCTCCTCCAAAATGTGATTTCCAAAATATCTTACCAAGATTGAGCCGACTGTGCCAATATCCTGTGCTACAGCAACGTACACACCTACTGCAACAATGCTTATGTCAACATTATATTCACCAAATACATAAAACATTGTCATTCCTACATCCTAGATCCATAAAATGTAAAACAAAAAAATAAGATTAAAAGACTCTATATAGGATTGAAAAATGGGAAAAATGAAGTGAAATAAAGTCCTAATTGGGTGCTAAAGTGTATGCTTATACACACTTATCATTCCCGTATAGAGTTCTCATATTACGGGAGGGTTCTTGTAGAAGGAGAAGGGTTCTCGTATTGGTCATTGTCCCCCTAGAATTACATTTCTCGATTGTTGGACCTGGTCGCCCGATGTAGATGGTAGCTCTGTCAACTTGGGTTTACCCATTTCTCCGGTGGGTGTATCTTTGCAAAATATTATTTTTTGTTTATATATTAGAGTAAGTTACATTTTTGGTCCCTGTAATTTACATATTTAGATATTTATTAAAAAATGAGATTAAAGTGTAAAAAGACTAAAATACCTCTAACTTAACGGGTTCTTTTAACAACCAATATAGAGGGAGGGACCAAATCCAATTGTTTTTACAAACTATGATGACCATCTTGTAATTTCAAAATTGTATGGAGAGACAATGTTATAACCGACAAATTACATGGACCAAATTTGTAGTTTACTCTTTAACTTATTATATCTAAAATCTGAGTTTGATATATCTATACTATATTATAAAACATTTGACAAAAACTCTTAAAAATCACGTTTTATACGTAAAAGTACTGTTTTTAATGCATATTACTTAAAACTCAAAATTACAAGTAGATTGTGCGTAAATACAACTTATTAAAACTTCATATCTGAATTCGTGTAACTAACTACAGATAAACATAATCAAATACAGGATAAACATCTTATTTTAAATATAAAAAATCTAAAATATAATTAGGATAATCATTAAGTTCTAACAGAATACTTAATTATTATCTTTATAAAATGTTAT
>NW_020203868.1:0-1378 GCF_001531365.2 Cynara cardunculus var. scolymus | reverse complement strand
CACGATGTATCTCGCTGCATTGCGCGAGTACGCTTCTAGTATATATATATATATAATATGAAATTGGTAGGATTTAGAAGAGGGCTTATTTAAGTTTTTATAAGTTATCTGATAAATTAGTTATTACCCAAAAGGTTAGTTATTAGCTAATAAGTTAGTCATATTTGATAAAACTACCTAATAAAAAAGATAATCATATTAAATAACCTGGAAAGAGAATATAAAGAACATTTATATAAATCATCAAAGACTTAACTAAAAATCGATAAAAGAACTACAATAAATATATGAACTAACTTTTCAGATAGTTTATATTTGCTAAACATGACACTGAGGGACTGTTTGGCAGTTGGAACTATTAAGAGATAAACAACAACCCCTAACAATATGAGGGACTTATATAGAGTACCCCTTTCTAATGTACATCCAAATTTTACTTTTACTTTTTCGATATTGTAAGGTAATCGATAAAAGTTTGCCAATAAGTTTATTTCACCTGCACTATATCTTGTATGTCTTTTGTTCTTGAGTCAAAAAGAAAAGTCGAGTGATGGTCCTTTCAACAATCCAAAGACGATTACATTTGGAACCCGAAGGCGATTATGTTGGAAATTGGAATAATATGTGCGATATAAACATATTTAAGGCTTTTGTTTGATTTCCGTTGTTACTTAAGAGTTCGATGCAAAGCATACAGAAGAACAATGAATACTTACAAAAAACATAAAGATTAAATATGATTTTTTTTTTTGTTAAGTTTCATGCCTTTTCTTTAAGGACTTTGAGAAACATCGACTTTTACGAGAACGATCGTTGAGTGGCAAGATTGCAACTTTTAAAACTAAGATAAAATAATCATTAACATTATAACAAATAAACTCGGTATCCATGTGTAACCTCCCTAAAAACTTAAGAAAAATACGATTTACATAGAACTTGAGATTACCATAATATATACAACGCTTGAACCCAAAAGGGGACGTGTTGTAATTAATTACAAATAATAAATATAATCAAAGTTAACAACTGCTCGTCGGTTTATTCAACCTTAGATTTCAACACAAAAATAGAACTCGGCGCAAGTATACACCTTGAATTATTGTCGTCTCGTAACAAGTAATAATGGTATAAGTACCAGATATAGTTCCCACAGAGATAGCTTGTAAAGTTATTTCAAAAGTCCASTTTATAAAAACTAGTTTCAGATGGCGAATCGAGGGATTTGATTTATCTAAAATTGGGAGGTTTGATTAACAACTAAGAAAAATATCAGTATTAAGAAGAAGCACATGGTGCAACAGTTGATTAAGACATTAAACAAATGATTCAGTAAAAAGGTGACATAGCATTCCTGTCATAATTATCTAAAATCAATAAA
>NW_020203867.1:17702-19000 GCF_001531365.2 Cynara cardunculus var. scolymus | reverse complement strand
TATATATATATATATATGTATATATATATATAGACTTGGGATCATGTGAGACCAATGGTTTTTCGTGAGACCCCTAAGACCAATTCTCAACCATTGGATTAGATTTACAATCGTCAGATCTAAACATTCATAAACGCCACRAGACTTMTCAATAATTACAAAATTGTCACCTTGCAACTTTAGACCATTAGATTATTATATTATAAAGTTGATCAATGAACATAAATTGGTCTTACGGGTCTCACGAAAAACTCTTGGTCTCACGTGAACCCAACCCTATATATATATATATAAAGATTTAATTAGCGTTAATCAAAAACAATTTCCAATAGATTTTCGACGGAATTCGATTTGTTTTTATTAAAAATTAAATTCCGTCGGAAATCCGTCGGAAATTATTTTTGATTAACGCTAATTAATTTATTTAAATAAATTAGACAAATTTTGCGACGGATTTGTGACGGTTTTGAATAAGTAAAAAATCCGTCACAAATTCGTTGAAAAACCGTTTTAAATAATTTTAATTTTTTTCCAAAAAAATCAGTGGGGGATTTGTGGGGAATTCGTGGCGGATATGGATAAACGTTGACTTTGTTTGACTTCATTATAACAAAATTAAGTTTACAGGACGCCGCAAATAAATAAGTGTCATAATGGACTTTTTATAATACTTAATTTATAGGATTAAAAAATAAACCGTCCTATCTAAAGCCGTTGTAATAGGTTTAAAGGACGCTTTTGGACGTCTTAATAAGTTTTTTGGGACATTTCTAATATAAATCATTGTATTTGTTATTTTACAGGACACTTTTGAGAAAATGTCCTATAAACCCATTTTTTTATAAGACACTTGTGTTTATAAAACACCTTTTCAAATGATGTCATATAAAATAGCTAATATAATATTTTTCATAAAAGTGTCCTAATAAACTTGTTACTACGTAAGGAATAAGTTTGTGTTGGAATTTGCTTATGATGAAATAGGAAACCCATGTTGTTTTACTATTTTACTTTTCTAAATTCAAAAGAGGACCACTTTAACTAATTAAGTGTAACATTTAACTAAATGCATTCATGTATTTCAAGTCTACTCTCTCATAAAAGATCTATATACATTATCTATACGGCGAAAAATCATGTGAGTATTAGAATTAAGATGAGAATCATAAAAAAATGGATCCTTGATCTCCTTTGATCTTAAATCCACCTATGAATCATGCTTAATATTAGGATAGATCCAGAGCATCTCATCTTAATGTGCATCCGAAGGTGGAAATCTATTTTTATGCTTCTCACAT
>NW_020203867.1:11876-13300 GCF_001531365.2 Cynara cardunculus var. scolymus | reverse complement strand
ATATATATATATATATATATCCACAACATCAACTTGGATAACCACACGAACCTTAATAAAAAAGACTGACTTCATAAGGATCATGTCTGTACGTACTGTTCGTTAATATCTACCCCTTACTGAACCGTTTCTTGTAATATGCAAGCACCAGTGATCTTGGAGGTAAGATTTCCTTCACAACTTGACAGTTGACGAATTCATCACTCCATTTCGTTAGTTTCGGGAACTTATCCTCCGTAAAGATCTTGATTTGGGTTGCTTCTTCCATCAATCCAAGCCAATAAGCTATGAAACCAGCAACAATATCAACAATATCCATGTTATCACCTCCAAAGAACCTCTTACCTTTCACCCCCACTTCATTTTCAAGTACTTGCAGGTTCTCACAAGCTTCTGCAACAACCTGCTCACCTCCATTGTTGCCAAAGACATTGTGTAATGCAGGAATGCACTGAACACATACATTAACCATATATACAATGTACGTAAGATTGATCACATCTATACATACACACATATTTGTTGAAGAAAACTATCAGTAAAACCACTACCTTTTCATCAATGAATTTGACCCAAAATCGAGCAACAGCCTTTTGATAAGGATCTTGTGGGAAAATCGGAACCTGTTTCCAGACATCGTCGATGTATTCGACGATCACGAGGGACTCCGATATCGGATTTCCATTGTGAACCAGCACTGGAACTTTCTTATGAAGAGGGTTGTATCTGAGAAGTTGGGTACTTCTGTTGGGGAAATCTTCTTCCAAGTTTTGGTACTTGATTCCCTTCATATTCAATGCAAGCTTCACTCTGCAAACGAATGGGCTTATTGCAATGGCGAAGAGCTTCACTTCATCCGCCATTATCCAATCAACTGATTCTACCGCAAACATCATGTTTTGGTGGAGGATTCATATAAATAATCGACACTTATGCTGTGAATACTTGTACCATATGTAGAATAAATTGTACCCTCATGTTGGAATTTGCATGTGATACTAATAAAATTTATTATTAATCATAAGGTTGGTGTTTGATTGGTTTGAAATTGGCTCCAAAAGTCAAAAGTATCAGGAGGTCGCAGATTCAAATTCAAGGAGGAATAAAAATTCCCTTGTGGTCACGGAAGTTCAAATATGGTGACTCCGGGCTATCTGCAAAGCAGGCGGTAGTTCTGAGATTAGTCGGCTCGCATCGCGAATTGGATATTCAGGTTAATAAAAAAAGTTTATTTAATTTGAAAGGTTATAAAATTTATTGAGACAATATTTAAAGTTGAGATTTAATAGCTTTTTGTCACTTTATTTGAACTATACGTCTAATTAATAATATTCATTCGTATTTGTTGTTGTAAATTGTCAACTATTAGTTAATATCCATTTCAAGTTATTAATTAATTTTAATTGTTTTAATTATTATTAATT
>NW_020203867.1:8767-11106 GCF_001531365.2 Cynara cardunculus var. scolymus | reverse complement strand
TAAATAGTTAATTTGATACTAATATCGATATAATTTTGTCAAATTTTTATAATATCTTCAAATTTATATTTTATTCAAAAATAAAAACACCATCATGAGGTCGGTCCATGGAATTTTCTTCCTTTTCCGATGGTTTCTTGGTCACGACCAGCTAAAGTTGATCTTAGAGTGTCTAGGGTTGGGCCAGGAGGGTGACTTGTCTAGGGTCACGACCAAATACAAATTACCGAGGGTCTCTTAATGCCTTCTTGTTTGCTTTTTTTAAAATCACATATTATAACATCGATTGAGATAACGAATAAAACGAAATATTAAAATCAAGATGTATCTCGCTGCATTGYGCGAGTACCCTTCTAGTATATATATACACATACAAAATAAACCAAATTGAAAATTTATTAATTAACATACTTTAGCATTTGGTTTGTATTAATTAATATATTATATTATTAATAAATATAGTATGAAATGTTGAAGGTTGGAACACCTTTGAATAAGTTAATATGAAGTGTTAGAAGTGGCGGAAGTCAAAAAAGTCACGTAGATTGCATTTTATGCAAGTTTTACAAATTACGTTGCTATTTCGGTAAACTACGCACACAACACTCAAACATGAGATGTTTGATGGGATGTTAAGCTTTGGAACTAAGTTTTGCATCTATTAGGAGTTGTCGGAGGTGTCGGAAAATTTTTACGGGATTCCAAGCTTAAAATCAAAAACGACAAAATTGCAAAGGAAAGCATAACACCTACAACCATGTAAAACTGCTTTTATTAGGAGATTTTTTTGTAGAATAATTTTATTCTAAGTTACATATTATCTTGTTACAAATGCGTAGGCGAAAAGCCCATCGAAAACGGAGGTCCGAGCGAAAAGTTATGAATTTTTTTGTATTAGTTGGTCAAAATAGGTGATGAGTCAACCAAGCCAGGTCAACCCGACCGAAAACGTGTTTAATTCGGAAAAACCCGATTTTGGCCCCATTTTCACCCCCATTTCACCTCTACAAACTTCTGGGTTTATTTAGGTGCGATTTTACACATACAGAAAGGATCTAACATCATTCTTGGTGAATCAAACAAGAAATAGAAGGTATAAAGCTACTAACTTTGTTTAGTTCATGTATTAGATCATTTGATGGAGATTAGGTTTAGGATTGATGTGAAATTGATAATATCTTAGTATTTTGAGTAAATTATGATATATATATATATATATATATATATATATATATATATATATTTTGTTATTTAGTAAAATGATGGATAAAACAGGGACGAACCCGAATTTTTTTTCAAACGGTGGTATCGTTTGACTATAAAAAAATATAAGAATTTTTTTTCAAACAATGACACCGTTTGACTATAAGAAACAACTATACTAATTTTTTTTCAAAGGTGACACCATTTGATTAAGAAAATGACACTGACATGATTCGAACTTGGGTCTTGGGTGGAATAAAAGTATTGCAAACCAACTATATGAAATAAAACTTGTTCTCATTGTATTCAAAATACATAAGGTGACACATAACAAATTAATACGGTTGCACATTTCACGAACCTGCTTTTTTTTACCTTGGACGGAGGAATAATACAGTGGCACGTGCCATCGTATGCACCACTATAGGTCCATCCCTAGGATAAAATTACAAGAATTAGTTGAAATTATTGAATGAAAGTATGACTGTTTGACTTTTCAAAGTCAAAGTACTCAAAATGATGATTATAAATGACCATTCTAGGACTTGAAAGTCAATGTTATATCCTGTTTTAAAATATATTGTATAAAATTATAGAAAAATCGTATAAGAGTGAGTCCAGTGGCATTTGAAATGTATCAATGTTTAGTTTATTTTATAGAGATATAATAATCTAATTACAATTTTAAGATGGATAAAAAATGCACTTTGTACAGTGCTATCAAACTGAATTATTTTTTGATTAATGAATTATGTGGCCTCACATTCTTTCTCACCTTCTCGTAGATTAGTTAGCTTCTTGTATAATCCTCCTTCTATATACATATATGTACCCATATATATATATATATATATACACACACACACACTAGAAAGGTACTCGTGCAATGCAGCGAGATACATATTGATTTTAACATTTAATTTGATTCTTTATGTCAATCGATGTTATAGTATAGTCATATGTGATTTTGAAAAAACAATGATGTTTTTATTTTTGAATAAAATATAAATTTGAAGATAACATAAAAATTTGACAAAAATATATCGATATTAGTATCAAATAACTATTTAAAATTCATATTTTTTGTGTAATTTTTTATTTCAATTTTTTATTATAATTTAATTTAGGTTCAACAA
>NW_020203867.1:3236-7147 GCF_001531365.2 Cynara cardunculus var. scolymus | reverse complement strand
TATGTAATTTATTTTTTTATTGTAATTTAATTTAAGTTTAATAATGAAATAATTTATTTTTAGTTTAATATTATAAATTTTATAAAGATAATAATTAAGTATTCTGTTAGAATTCAAAAATTATCCTAATTATATTTTAGATTTTTTATATTTAAAATGAGATGTTTATCCTGTATTTGATGAAATAGGATAGGGATGAACGAGTTTAGGGATGGCTTTAACAGGTTGTACCATTAGCAATATATGTTGTCTTTAAGAGTTTTAAGAGTTTAAGAGTTTTTAAGAGTTTTAGCCAAATGCTTTATAATATAGTATAGATATAGATAAAGATTCTCATCAATAAGAACCCTTGTAATTTAGTATTTAACCTAAAGAAATAATATTTTAATAAATGTTTTAAATATTTTAATAACGTATTTAATATATTGATCTTCAAAATTGAGAAATTGTTGGGATTAAATGTATTTTTTTTTTTGAAATTTTGAATTTTAAATCTTTATTTTTACATGCTGGAGATGCTTCATGTGTTGCATACAAATATGAAATAACATATACCATATCTCAACAACAAATACTACATATTACAAAACAACATCTATTTTATATTTTCAATGTTATGATTTGAACCAATAGATTTAAAAATCTCATGTGTGTAGTCGGTATTTTATACAATTTGTTTATAATAATGTTTTAAAATACGTTAAAAACACTTGTTTTGTTATTTATAACGAATGGAATTCAATTTCATTCCAAATCCTTCAAACCGAAATACAATACACCAAGTTCTCAACATTAAACACTACTACATATCACAAAACAATATCACCATACTACAACAACAACAACAATCGCTTATTGCAAACAACGTTAACGACTGTATACTTAACGACTACAAGAAGCACAAACGACTACTCACTGCAACATCGATAGACCGACATAGACGCTTGAACTTCGACAAGCGCAAAGGGTCGCTTATTGCAACGTCCGACGAATCTTGGGTACCATTAGGCCTTGCCAAACCTTTTCCTAAAATACGCAAGCAGGTGATCTCTTGGAGGTAAGATTTCATTGACCACTTGACAGTTGATGAAGTTACGAGCCCATTCCGTTATTTTCGGGAACCTCTCTTCGGTGACCAACTTTATTTCGGTTACTTCTTCGATTATTTCAAGCCAATACGCTAATAAATCAGCGCTTATATCGACCAGGTTAATGTTGTCACCTCCGAAAAAGGTCTTCCCTTTGACTGTGAGTTCGTTTTCTAGCACTTGCAGGTGCTCACAAGCTTCTGCAATGACTTGCTCATCTCCATTGCTGCCAAAAGCATTTAATATAGCTGGAATACACTGAAAACAACATATAAAAGTGTCTTAAAAACTTATTAAGACGTCTTATAAACCTATTGTAACATTTTTATGACCCTTAAGCATTCTTGATCTCGTCTAATGTTGTTGTAGCGAGACAACGAAATCATTACCATATCATCGACAAACTTCGCCCAAAATCGAGCAATGGCCTTCTCGTAAGGATCCTGTGGCAAAAGCGGAACCCCTTTCCAGACATCATCGATGTACTGAACGATCACGAGAGACTCCGAGATTGGGTTTCCGTTGTGCACCAGCACCGGCACCGTCTTGTTCACAGAATTGTACTTCAGAAGGTCCGCACTCTTGTTGCTCATATCTTCTTCAAAGTTTTCGTACTTGATTCCCTTGAGACTCAGAGCAATTTTCACTCTGCAAGTGAACGGACTTCCTCAAACGGCATACAACTTCACTTCATCTGCCATTTTTTCCGGTGATCTGGTTTCATATGTCCTCGCAAAAACACCAACTTTCCGGCGAAATTTTGGGATGGTATATGTAAAGTTCTACTCAGTGTATTGATTTCATAGTACCACGAGTTGTATGAATAGTACCTAGAGACATTCGTGGTTTTAAATCTTGTAACATATTCATTATAAGTTGTAGGGTAGCACGTTAAGATATTAATTGGTGTTGGTTCTAAAATAACTCACCTACATTTATTCATCGATCTCTTTGAAGATTGAGTTTACTGATAATTCGGCAAGGTCGGTCCTAAGATTTTTGATCACCTGTATGAAAATAATAAAAAATGTTCATAAGTCTATTTTTTTAAGCCAATAAAACAACAAAACATGCGATTTTTTTAAAGAGTTTAGAACTTATTTAAGCTAAGTATCTCATCCTCATGTTGATTTTATTAATTGTGATAAAAAAAACAATGGAGGGACATAAAAACCAAAACTCTGAATACAAAGTATAAAATGATAAAAGGATAAATTCTGGATTAAGATCGTGCTTTCTTCTTTTCTAGTTTTCTCTTTTTCAAATTGAAATTAGCAAAATAGAAACTTTATTTCAATATATGGGACTTAAAAGACAAGAAAAACTATAATCAGTTTTTAACTAAAATAGTAAATTACATCCAAATTACTATCATAGTAAGCAACAAGTAAAACTCAAAAGTTACAAGTCTAACGACTAAAGGTTAAGGGTCTATATGTTAGCAGTTTAATAAGTTTAATAGAATTAACAGCTTATTCACTAAACTATGCATGACTGTTTCGTAGTGGCTTAATGATATAGAAAGTGACTTATCCAGTAAGCTTCTAGGAGGAGCTTTATATAGAAAGCCAAGTTTTTTTTTTTCAAACACGTCCCTTCCAACTAAAAAAAAACACTCCTTACATTTGGAGAAAAAAAACTCTCCCAAACAAAAACTTTTCCAACTTATACAAATAGATTAATTCATACAGACAACTTTATACAAATAAAAACTTTTCCAACTTTCCAACTTTTTCCAACGATGTGCATTCAGTATTCATCACTACTAGGCCATGGGCCTGTTTTTATAGTTAAAGCTCAGTTGTCCAATTCTCATATTATTAAATGTCAAACTAGTATAAATGACAACTTGATGCCCCTTTAGGCTTTGATGCCCTGTGCGACCGCACGGACTGTACGTGGTCAAGGCCGGCCTTGTAAGTCGGATATTGTTGTTAAACGTAACCAATCATAAAGAAAGATATGTATTTATTAATGATAGCAAATTTACAGAAAATATAAAAGTCCTGATACGAATCTATGAAACGAACATAAAATCGATAATAACCATTGAAAGGATTTATAAATCTTACTTGTAATTTGCAACGTAATTTCATGTTTGATCAAGAGACCCGAGAACACCCAAACAGTAGCAAGGCCCAAGTTATTTGATACTTTAGGGTTGATACTTGTTAAGTGAGTGTAATTTTCGTCACGTTATTATGTGGAACAAGGTATCTAACCAAGTTCCAACAACTGTTAGGCCAAATATCCTTTCGTAGGGTGCCATCACCTTTTCTGGTTATAACACATGACAACATGTAAATGCATATACATGTTAATATGGGTGTTTACGTAAAAATATTTTGTTTGAAATGTTGCATGGTAGTATAACTTTTTAAGGAAAATGTAAGTTGGGTTGAAGTGAAAGGAATAGCAGGGATAAGAGATCAAATGTGTGAATAACTGAAAAACCTAAACACATATGATTTCTACTATTTGTAACTGATAATATTGATTGCACCTCCTCTTTTATATAAATACCTTTGAGCTACTATGTTCACGTATGTTTGTGAGACTATAAGCGTAATAAATTAAATTTATAATATGATAAATCTTAACCCTATATTTTAAAAATCAATGGTCATGATTAGTTCATAAAGTTAACACAATAATTTGGTTTAACAAATGAACTTGCCCCTATATATATGTGTATATGTATATATAGGCAAAGGATCGCGTGAGAAAAAGAGTTAATGTTCAATTAGGATTTATCCAAGATGCAGATCTCTTCTTACGCTTCTCAACATAACTTCCCTTCTCACCGGAACTCAGCCCTATATA
>NW_020203867.1:0-2386 GCF_001531365.2 Cynara cardunculus var. scolymus | reverse complement strand
TATATATATATATATATATATATATATATATATATATATATATATATATATGTGTGTGTGTGTGTGTGTATTATATGTTTTACTCTAATTAGGCGTTGTTTAGTTCTTAAGAATGGATTAAATTTGAATGAATTTGGAATTGAATTCACTACAACAAAATTGAGTTTATAGGACGTCATCAGTAAATAAGTGTCATAATAGACTGTTTTATAAGACTTAATTCATATAACCAAAAAAACAAATCATTTGTAATAGGTTTACAGGACGTTTTTGAACGTCTTAACAAGTTTTTTAGGACACTTCTAATACAAAACGTCATATTAGCTATTTTATATAATACTTTTGAGAAAGTGTCATGTAAACTCATCTTTTATAAGACACTTTTTCAAATAGTATTCTATAAAATAACTAATATTGCATTTCTCCTAAAAGTGTCCTAACAAACTTACGACTCCCAAAATCGTCTTATAAACTTATTACAACATTTTTATATAGAACGCTTTATTTTCTGGTCCTATAAATTTTGTTGTATGATTTCACTCACATCCCACGTTTGGTTCAAAACATTTCGTCGATTTGAAGTTCCAAGTGTTAATTGAAATCCCACGGGGTGATTACTATTTCATGGGATTTCGTAGAATTTGTATGTATTATTGTTTTAAAAATATGTTAAAAACATTTGTTTTGTAATAAACAGTTAACATAAAGGTAACTTAATTATTTTTATAATTTGTTTTAATTACAAATGAGATTCAGTTCCATTCCAAATCTTACAAACCAAATACATCTAATATTTCAAATCCTTCCAAATCCAAACCCTCCAATTTCCTAATCTTTCCACGAAATTCAAATCTTTCAAAACCTACTTTAACTCAATATTTCTTTCATAAAGGTGAGATATTTTAATTTTTTAAATTCAGAAGGGGCCCACTTTAAACTAATTAAGTGCGACATTTACCCAAATGCATTCATGTGTTTCAAGTCTACTCTCTCATATAAGATTTATATACATTAGGGGAAATATTGTTCGAGAATTAGAGTTAAGATAAGAATCATAAAAAAAGATTTTTGTTATTGTTCACCTTTAATCTCAAACTCATCCATGAATTGTGCTTGATCGAAGATTGATCCAATGCATCTCATTCTAATGTGCATCCAAAAGTGGAGATCCCTATTTACGTTTCTCACCTTAACTCTTTTTTTTTACGAACCCAACCCTTATATAGATATATATATATATATATAGAGAGAGAGAGAGAGAGAGAGGAGGTTTAGTTTGCAAACCACGTTATTTATACAAACCTCATTCAACCAATCATAATTTTTTATTTTGTTCATTTTTTTGTAATTATAAGAGGTTGATTAATCATTTATATTGTGAAGGGTGTTAATCATCGATATTATCATCTTCATTGTTTTAATTTTAGAGAAATACATAAAACAGTTTCATTAAAATTTCATCAAGTATTATATGAAATAATTTCATTATCATATATGAAACAACTTCATAAAAAAAAGTATTATTTAAAACAATTTCACAAGATTAAACAATTTCATGAAAAAATTTCATAAAATTAAACAAAGAAATCGACGGATAAGGATGGTTTGCATGGTTTATACAAATTGGGTGGTTTACATTTGATCGCTCCTATATATATATATATATATACACACACACACGATATTAAAACTTGTAGTCAACAAAAATTGATAATATCGACAAGACTAGAACATAAAAGAACTGTACAAATAAACGTGCCTAACTGTTACCAAAATAACAGTCTATTATTTGTACATGTCAATTTTCTATATATACAATGTCTAAACTTTTAGTCAAGCCATGTAAATTTTAGATATTCCCATCAGTAACACGAAATATTAAACCTGATATTGTACGTGAATATAAGTAACCAAATAAATATTTGTTAAACCGACGCTTCCGTAGGTTATCACCATCTTGCCGAGGGGATATAAACATTGTTGGGATTTATTTATAAATTCAATAATAATTATGGGCTTACATATTGTTATATAATTATATTACGTTATTTAAGTAATGGGCTAATTATGTGATTAATTAAAGAGAGCCCATTAAAACCCAATTTGGTATGGACTTAATGAGAGGAAGCCCATTAGGTTATAATTAGGGTTTAATAGGAACCCTAATTATAACCTATATAAAGACGGCTAGGGTTATGGTTCCCAGACACCAAAATCAATACGTTCATTCTCTCCCCATTGGAAGGACATCAAGGATTTTGCGTTGAGGAAAGCCATAACCTCGGATCTACGTTTCATACTCAAGCCTAACTAATGGAGACGGGTACGTATATTTCTATTCGTATGTTCTTAATAATTCATTGTGATAATCTTCATCTTTCCAACA